>NC_091352.1:2030777-2140777 GCF_038502225.1 Cherax quadricarinatus | reverse complement strand
ATATATATATATATATATATATATAGTACCTATAGCTGAAAGGGAGAGTTTGTTGGTTGACCTTTAGAAGCGACCATTGGTGATAACACCAGCCTGGCACCACTGTACCCTGCATCCACACACCAATGTAAATAAAAGAGATAATGTGAGAGATATATGTACTGTAAACTACTGATATGAATACATACATACATGTACTCACCTATTTGTGGTTGCAGGGGGTCGTCATATCTGTGCGTGCGTACTCACCTAATTGTGGTTGCAGGGGTCGAGACTCAGCTCCTGGCCCCGCCTCTTCACTGACCGCTACTAGGTCCTCTCCCTGCTCCATGAACTTTATCAAACCTCGTCTTAAAAATATGTATGGTTCCTGCCTCCACTACGTCACTTGCCAGACTATTCCACTTCCTGACTACTCTGTGGCTGAAGAAATACTTCCTAACATCCCTGTGACTCATCTGAGTCTTCAACTTCCAACTGTAAGTTTATTCAGGTATACATAAATACCGTTACATAGAATTATCATACATAGCAGCATATGTGTAAAGAACCCAAAAAAGTCAGACAGAGTGACCCCTTGTTTCTGTGTCCCATCTCTGGAACATCCTGGTTTTGCAGGGCATTGTCATATCTGTGTATGTGTGTGCACTCACCTATTTGTGGTTGCAGGGTCGAGTCATAGCTCCTGGTCCCGCCTCTTCACTGATCGCTACTGGGTCCTCTCCCTGCTCCATGAGCTTTATCAAACCTCGTCTTAAAACTATGTATGGTTCCTGCCCTCGAAGCTCTCTCCGGTAAACTACGTCACTTTCTAGGCTATTCCACTTCCTGACAACTCTATGACTGATAAAATAATTCCTAACATGCCTTTGACTCATCTGAGTCTTCAACTTCCAATTGTGATCCCAATATAAATAAGTCACTCTGTTATGATAATCTATGTAACTGTATTTGTGTATACCTGAATAAACTTACTTGTGACCCCTTGTTTCTGTGTCTCATCTCTGGAACATCCTGTCTTTGTCCACCTTGTCAATTCCTCTCAGTATTTTATATGTTGTTTTCATGTCTCCCTTAACCCTTCTGTCCTCCAGTGTCGCCAGGCCGATTTCCCTTAACCTTTCTCCGTAGGACATTCCCCTTACCTCTGGGACTAGTCTTGTTGCAAACCTTTGCACTTTCTCTTATTTCTTGACGTGCTTGACCAGGTGAGGGTTCCAAACTGATGCTGCCTACTCCAGTATGGGCCTGACGTATATGGTGTACAGAATCTTGAACGATTCCTTACTGAGGTATCGGAACGCTCTTCTTAAGTTTGTCAGACGCCCATATGATGCAGCAGTTATCTAGTTGATGTGTGCCTTAAGAGATGTGCTCGGTATTATACTCACCCCAAGATCTCTTTCCTTGAGTGTGTGTGTGTGTGTGTGTGTGTCCAGTAACCTAATAATTATACTTCAAGGTGAGATAATGAAGATTTATGGCCCTGATATTTGTAAAGAAGAAGAGATACTAGGCTCTATAAATCTCATAACAATATTATCTATTTTTTCCAGACAGTTTACTCTGCCATTATCTCGAGGACTTTAACAGTGCTTTACTCTAAGAGTGGTTTACCTTAATAATGCTTTACCTTAATAGCACTCTTTAAAACACAAGAACACATAAGAGTCTTCAAGTGGTGTTCTTTGCTAATGTGTAATTTTTGGATCAAATTGGAAATATTTATATATTAATATGAAATTCATTAGCAGTAATCAGTATTTCACTTTATTTCATAATATCTCACAGTTTTTCCACAATATTTCGCAGTATTCACAATGTCAAGGTTGCTAGAGTGAATGATCTAACACTGACACAAGTGGTGTCACATTATAATGGTTCAGAGTTCACATCTTCAGAGCTAAGATAAGCATTGATGCCTTGATCTTATATCGTGGGCCCGTGATGGTTTTCCCCCATTGTGATACAAGCACATCCCCCTTTTTTTAATTATTTTGGGCACACCGGGACACCTGATTATTGAGATAATATGTAAATAACAAAAAGGCACAATACCGTGACTGGAACGATACACAAATAACCCGCACATAAAAGAGAGAAGCTTACGACGACGTTTCGGTCCGACTTGGACCATTGACAAAGTCACAGTGACTTTGTCAATGGTCCAAGTCGGACCGAAACGTCGTCGTAAGCTTCTTTCTTTTATGTGCGGGTTATTTGTGTATAATAAGATGTGTTGGCTGCTAGGACTCGGTAACTGGTGGAATTAGTCAAGTCTTAACCTGGGTATGCAAAGATAGCTTGATCCTATCCAAGCCATGTAGGTGAGAGTGCATGATGTAGCCTTCATCCTGGGCTGCCTCAGTCATGCATGAAGATAAAAATAAATATATTTGTTTGTGTCTCTCGCACTTGCCCACTTTTAAATATATTTAAATTATAGGCATTAATCACTCAGTTTGTCACTTAATACCACTCATCTACAACTCAATTATTTCTATATCCGAATTTACTGACACTGAATAACTGCCTTACAGGTTTCTGTCTTAGTTAAAAGTGTTAGCACCTTATTATATCTCTCTCTATGTTAGTTTCCATCAGTACACATCAGTCACATTCTCCACTACTGTGTTTTTCTCTGGGCATAAGTTCAGTGTTAACCTATCTTCTGAAGTTAGGCATTAACTTTGTCATCTTCCTCTGTTTTCTGTGGATTTATATGTATTTTACATAAGCTAAATGAAGCCTTAAGAGGCCCATAAGTTTCCCCATATAATAATATGTTCATTTTTTCCACTATAATCTACCTTGTACATAATTACTATCACATTTGTTTTGTCTGTTTCGTAAGGTGAAGTCCAGGATCTTTACTTAATTCATGGTATAACTTAACAAATCTTTGAGGACAATTGTTGTTGTAGAGGTGTGAGCAAAGCTCCTGCGATAGTAATTATGGACAAGGTAGATTATAGGTGGGAAAATAAACATGTTATTAGAAGACGAGGTACTTACGTGCCCCTTAAAATTATGTATCAAGTTGTATTAAAATAGTGAGTACTTATGATTTTTCATCATTACGTACCTCAGTAATCTGTAAATACCTTTGTAACTTGTCATGATTGTGACCAAACCTACCTGGAGTTCATTATCTTTGTAAATTGTGAGTTCATTACCTTTGTAACTTGCTCAGCTATCAAAACTTTGGAGTCCAGTCCCTGGACCAATTATGTACCTCTGTAATCTTTTGACATCCGCCCACAGGATGGGTATGGGGTGCATAATAAACATATTAAACTAACTAAATCCAAGAGAAAGTCTTCATCCCTTATCAGGTGCTGACAATTTCTTCGAGGTGTCACTCTCCTGTGTAGAACTCTACTAAAAGCTTTACTGACATCTCAATACACAAGGTTGTAATCTTCTCGTATCCCACTACCTGAAATAGCTTGGTACCTGGCTGGAAAAATGTCAGTAAATTTGTTAGCCAAAAAAATAAGTATGATACGGTGTAGACTCATTGATTAATTTATCTTACCAAGGTTACTTCCAACTGTACCCCTTATTATCGGGTTCCATAATTTGCAACTAGTGAAGCTAGACTGAGAGGGCGGTAATTCGAAACTAGGAACCAATCTCATGTTCTGTAAATATATCAAACTAGGGAAGGAGGTACAAGATCGAGGATCAAGCTTCCATTACTTACTGCACTGAACGACCCTCACGAGTTTAGCGCTTAACATGAATAACAATAATGCTAAATAGATAACACCTTCGTAATTTTCCCACATCTGCGGCGCGTTAAATGTATTTAGTGATGTGTTAAAGAAATTAGAAATAATTTCCTTTCTGGAGTATACACGTAATGTAGACAGGATGTTCCAGAGATGGGACACAGAAACAAGAGGTCACAATTGGAAGTTGAAGACTCAGATGGGTCAAAGGAATGTTAGGAAGTATTTCTTCAGTCATAGAGTTGTCAGGAAGTGGAATAGCCTAGCAAGTGAGGTAGTGGAGGCAGGAACCATACATAGCTTTAAGATGAGGTATGAGAAAGCTCAGAGAGCAGGGAGAGAGGACCTAGTAGCGTTCAATGAAGAGGCGGGGCCAGGAGCTGAGTATCGACCCCTGCAACCACAAATAGGTGAGTATATGTAATATTGTTAGAAATTAAATCTTCATCAGAGTACAAAACAAATTCTGGCCACAAAATAGAGCGAAACACCAACGTCAAAGACCTGGGAGTGATCATGTCGGAGGATCTCACCTTCAAGGACCATAACATTGTATCAATCGCATCTGCTAGAAAAATGACAGGATGGATAATGAGAACCTTCAAAACTAGGGAGGCCAAGCCCATGATGACACTCTTCAGGTCACTTGTTCTATCTAGGCTGGAATATTGCTGCACACTAACACCACCTTTCAAGGCAGGTGAAATTGCTGACCTAGAAAATGTACAGAGAACTTTCACGGCGCGCATAACGGAGATAAAACACCTCAATTACTGGGAGCGCTTGAGGTTTCTAAACCTGTATTCCCTGGAACGCAGGAGGGAGAGATACATGATTATATACACCTGGAAAATCCTAGAGGGACTAGTACCGAACTTGCACACGAAAATCACTCACAACGAAAGCAAAAGACTTGGCAGACGATGCAACATCCCCCCAATGAAAAGCAGGGGTGTCACTAGCACGTTAAGAGACCATACAATAGGTGTCAGGGGCCCGAGACTGTTCAACTGCCTCCCAGCATACATAAGGGGGATTACCAACAGACCCCTGGCAGTCTTCAAGCTGGCACTGGACAAGCACCTAAAGTCGGTTCCTGATCAGCCGGGCTGTGGCTCGTACGTTGGTTTGCGTGCAGCCAGCAGCAACAGCCTGGTTGATCAGGCGCTGATCCACCAGGAGGCCTGGTCACAGACCGGGCCGCGGGGGCGTTGACCCCCGGAACTCTCTCCAGGTAAACAAGGAAAGTCACTAGAATACAGTACATTTATATTTACTCAAGCACGTCGTCACATTCATAAATTAATGTTTGAGTTACACATCTAATATATAGTGGAACAAGACTCACTGTATCTGCATCTAAGAGTTATGACAGTGTGAATATTATATGTATTCCACAGGAAACTTCTGGAATCGAATCTTGTTGTGGCAATTTTCATACTGTAATTTGCTTGAGATCAGTTTCCCCTCAAGGAAGGTTCCTTGACGTTAGTGAGGGGCTCTTGATCTAGGGAATTGGATCTGTGCTCCAGTTCCCTGAATTGAGCCTGAATACCTTCCACATCCCCCCACCTCTCACAGGCGCTGCATAATCGTACAGATTTAGCGCTCCCCATTGATTATAATGATAATAACAATTGAGATCAATTTAATTTTAACCGGATAATTTGTGTTCAAATCATTGCTGATCGCTACAAAACAGTTGTCAATAGAATATATTTTCTTACAGGATTGTAGAGAACTTTAATTAAATAGAATATAAATGAAAAAAGAAAATGAAAAGAATTCGCGGTTTTAAGTTTAACGAGGACAGACTTTTCTATTTTAGGAACATTCTCAGCAAAATTTCTCTTTTCCCAAATTTTTGTTAGCAACTCGAGAACGCCATATTCGATCATCTTCAAATTTTTAACGCAGGTGTATTGTATGTAGCGCAAGATTCCTGGAACTATCTGCATGTCTGGGTGCCCTTACCACAATCTTAAATAACCCATTCCCAGATTTTTTTCCGTGTGGTAACTAGAGTCACCTCTGATCGGCTTCAACATTTCAACACTGGCGTATCCTACTTAACAGAAGGTTGATTTTGTTAAATGAAGTGTGTAGGTGACATTATACCACTGTATAAAATACAGACAGATCTCAGATCTGTCTTTATTTTATACAGACAGATCTGAGATCTGTGACCTGATAAAAGCCACTGTATGGGCAAAACGTAGTTAATAAAGAATCGCATTATACTACTTTTGTGTTTATTTTTCCATCCCGCTTTTATTCTCAAAGTCTTCAGGATTATTCTTAGCTGTTCTAAAACTGTAAAGGTTCTTAATATGAGCAGTGAGCTTAGTATTACTAATATCAGTGATATGATAATTGTAATTGACACTGTAGTTGGTATTAGAATGTTAAGTAACAAAACAGATACAATCATGATAAATCTTGCTTAATATATAGACGTAAATAAACAAAGCTAAATGGATTGTGAAAACATTCAATTGTTGAATTCTATAATCTGCTTAAACTGAATCACTATAAACAACAAAAGCATTTTAATGCTCCTGGAAGTTGTATTCATTTAATATTAAGCTCTTAACGAAGCTCGTCATTAGCAATATCTTTATAAAGTCACTCACATAGGCAACTGCTCAAGATTTTCCATTTAGCTCATAATAAGTATTACAAATTATATCTAGTGATGGCTGTAAAGAGTGTTGTGGCGGGGCTGCATGTGTCCTTGTTGGCTCGTTCACAATTAACATCTCCAACAACCACGATCAACTAATTGTGCGAATTAACAACTGGACTTCTGTATTGGAAGCTAAATTGTGTGTCGTCCTGATGACAGTAAAGTTAATTTAGGGCCCTGAACTTGACTCCTTGATCATTACCGACTCTATATAACACCAAACTCACAATAATTAACAAGGAACCCAATGGAAATATGTCACTGACTTTTTTTTGGGTTATCCTAAGGTAATTTACACTATGTATGATAAGTACTTATGTGCACCTGTGCTTAAATAAACTAACTTACATGCTCAATAACACTGAAGTCACTCGACTCCTATAATGTCAGCAACATGCTCATGGAGAAGCCAGATATAGATACTCCATAACCCGGGAAAAAGGAAGTAATGTACACTTCTTGTGACTCCCACAACCAACTGAATTACTCCTAAGAAAAAAAAAAAAATACCACGGGCGGGGATAGAACCCGCCCCTGGAGTTTCGAGACTCTCTGATCGCGGGTTCTATCGCCACCCGTGGTATGGTTTGTTTGCAATCGTGTCATTACGATTTTGTGAGTCATGAATTACTCCTACATGATAAAGTTGATAAACTGAACCAAGGAAGTACCTTGTGGGGAAAATTCTGAAAATAACTTACGTATCTGGCCCAAGCAATATTATTATTATTATTATTATTATTATTATTATTATTATTATTATTATTATTATTATTATTATTATTATTATTATTATTATTATTATTATTATAAAGAAGCGTTGAACGGGCCAGGCAATAGCAATACTATTATATGAGAAGAAAGAAATAATGGATCTGAGTGTCACAGGAATATAGTAAGAAGCCTGAGTAGATCTATAACTTATTACATTAACGTGAACGTAGATAAATATAGTTACAGATGAACTTGCCATGTAAACAGACTGATAAACAACCTTAGGCTTCTTCACAGGTGTACTTCCGGCCGTCTGACATTTACACATTGATCAAACCAAACCAAAAATATGTAGTCAGCAATCTAGTCACGTTCTTAAACAGTTATTGTGACTGACCGTCCACTAACTGGGGAATATGAAGACAGTATTATAACCTCTGTGCCATGATATCTTATTAATGTATGCAAGATAACAGGAATTTGAAGCAGATATTATAAATTTGCTTGTAATAGAAGGTATATAAAAAATAAAAGTATGTGAAAGTGTCATCTTGCTAGCCCAATTTTTTGAGAGAAAAGGGAGAGTTTAGACTTCAGATCTAAGGCCGTTTTGTGTTTCTTAGTTCTTGTACAACCTTCCACAAAACTGACGTGGAAACTACAATAAACTAGACGCTTCGGCAGCAATAATCTAAATCTGTAAGTGGTAATCTCAACATACATTAGTACAAACAGCAACATCCTGTACGTGGCTTGCATCCACACACAAGCTGACAGCATCATAAGTGCAATTTTCAAGATATTAAGTGCTGTTTCACAGCACTTAATATTTTGTATGCATTAAGTTAGTTAGTTAGTTTAATATGTTTATTGTGCACCCCATACCCATCCTGTGGGCGGTAGTCAAAAGATTACAGAGGTACAAAATGGGTCCAGGGACTGGGCCTCAAAGTTTTGATAGCTGAGCAAGTTACAGAGGTAATGAATTCACAATTTACAAAGGTAATGAACTCCAGGTAGGTCTAGTCACAATCATGACAAGTTACAAAGGTATTTACAGATTACAGAGGTACACAATGGGTCCAGGGACCGGGCTCCAAAGTTTTGATGGCTGAACTAGGTACAAGGTAATGAACTCACAAGTTACAAAGGTAATGAATACTGTAAGAATGGTTACTTACGTTTATACATGGCTACAATCATGAACAAATTTTAGAGTAATGAGCAATTCACACTTCCACACCCGGTCACAACTGTAGTGAGTTATTGGTGCAAATGTTGATTGTTGAGTCACACACACACACACACATATACAAATTCATACACACACACACATACATAAACACACGCACACACACACACACACAAACACAAACACACACACACACACACACACACACACACACACACACACACACACACACACACACACACACACACACACACACACACACATACACACATGTGGTAATGCTTTATTTACAGCTAGCAAAGTCAGGGTATTTCTCCAGAATGGTCTGCAATATACCACTGTGGATAAAATACTTAGCCATTTCTTGAACATTTCTGAGTGAGTTGTTTCTAAATTCATTAATTTTATCGCACTCCAGTACATAACGACGCAAGGTGTGACAATAGTCCATCTGGCAAAGTTTACATTTCGTTTGGTCTACATCTGGTGGTGGTGATTTAACCTGCCGAAGATACTAAGGACACTCATATTTTCCGTTTTGCAGTCACGTGACTGAAGTCAGCTGATTTTCACATGTCAGACATGTTGGACGTGACACTGCTTTAACCAGTACTGATAAGCTATGTGATAAACTCATGACACATACAGTTACATGGTAAACAATGTCTCTATGACACTAAACAGCATGTGAAAGAGCGTAGAAGGTTGATAGGAAGCATTATATGGTACAGTAGCGGGCAGGAAGACTCAAACTTGCTCTCTCCATCACTCAGTTATCATATTGATATTTACATCTAAAATACTTTAAAGTTGTATTTTTTTTGTTACTACTAGTAGTATTAATATTACTACTACTGTTACTACTACTGCTATTACTACTTCTACTAACAGTACTACTACTATTAGTACCACTACTATTACCACTACTATTATTACTACCACTACTACTATTATCACTACTATTATTACTACCACTACTACTATTATCACTACTATTATTACTACCACTACTACTATTGCTACTACTATTACTGCTACTACTATTACCACTACTATTATTACTACCACTACTACTATTGCTACTACTATTACTGCTACTACTATTGCCACTACTATTATTACTACCACTACTACTATTATTACTACCACTACTATTACCACTACCATCATTACTACCACTACTATTATTACTACCACTACTACTATTATTACTACCACTACTATTACCACTACCATCATTACTACCACTACTATTATTACTACCACTACTACTATTACCACTATTATTACTGCTACTACTACTATGGGTGCGTTATTGCTCATGGATGCAGGAGGCCAGGCAGGCCAGGCAGGCCAGGCAGGCCAGGCAGGCCAGGCAGGCCAGGCAGGCCAGGCAGCACAACACTGGTAATACAACATATACACTTGCTGTAGCAAAAAAATAAATAAATAAAAATGAAGATGAAAGAAGTGAGATAAGGTGAGGATGATGAGGCATTTATGTAAGTTACATAAACACACACACACACACACACACACACACACACACACACACACACACACACACACACACACACACACATAAAATACTGCGCGGAATAGACGAGGTGGACAAAGACGGGATGTTCCAGAGATGGGACACAGACACAAGAGGTCACAATTGGAAGTTGAAGACTCAGATGAATCAAAGGGATGTTAGGAAGTATTTCTTCAGTCATAGAGTAGTCAGGCCATGGAATAGCCTAGAAAGTGATGTGGTGGAGGCAGGAACCATACATAGTTTTAAGGCGAGGTATGATAGAGCTCATGGGGCAGGGAGAGAGAGGACCTAGTAGCAATCAGCGAAGAGGCGGGGCCAGGAGCTGTGACTCGACCCCTGCAACCACAAATAGGTGAGTACAAATAGGTGAGTACACACACACACACACACACACACACACACACACACACACACACACACACACACACACACACACACACACAAGGTGTATAGAGACAGAATGTTGCAGAAATGGGACACAGCAACAAGGACTCACAACTGGAAGTTGAAAACTAGGATGAGTCACAGGGATGTTAGGAAGTATTTCTTCAGCCATAGGGTTGTCAGGCAGCGGAACAATCTGGAAAGTGATGTAGTGGAGGCAGGATCCATAGATAGCTTTAAGAAGACGTATGATAAAGCTCCTGGACCAGGGAGAGAGAGTGGACCTAGTAGGGACCAGCCTATTTGTGGTTGCAGGGCCCCTGCAACCACAAATAGGTGAGGATACACACGTACATCACTTGTTTCTCTGCTTATAAGATGAATTCATATATTTTAGGTCTTTTAAAATCACATTATTTAACATTAATATTGTTGACACTCCAGTCAGCCTGTTCCTTCACCTATAAATATTGTACTCTTAAACATGCTAAATTTGGTTTAAAACATGACAGGAAATATATGTGTACGTCATATATTATAGGTTTATGTGAATGAATATTAGACACCCTCCTACTCTTTTCTGAGTAATTGTGTATGAAATACATCCTGTGTAATATATGTCAGCTAGTCAGGTTTGTAAGTAGTTTTTGTTTCCACGGTGTAATTCATACAGAGAACAAAAAGGCACAATACCATGACTGGAACAATACACATATAACCCGCACATAGGAGAGAGGAGCTTACCACGACGTTTCGGTCCGACTTGACCATTTACAGTCAAACTAACAGGAAGGAGAGAAGGAGCAAGTATACATAAGTAAGCTGACAGGGACGGGACAAGAGAAGACGTAGTAATGGTAGTGTGAAGTAGGGAGAGAGAGAGATTAGTGGAATAAAAAAATAGAAAAAAGGAGGTAAAAGAGAAGGTAGGAGCCAAAGGCAGTAGGAAAGGGAGCAGTAGTAGTGATGGAGTCAGACAAGAGCCATGAAAGAGGAGCACTACAGGAGAGATAAAACTCCCAAGGAAGAAGAAAGAAAAAACAGAAAAAGGGAAAAAAGGAAAGGAGAAGAGGAAGAAAGAGGGAAAAAAAGAAACAGGTTAAGTCACGTGTGTTCTGAAGTTTGGAGTATTTGACAATGTAATGGGACAGGAAGGCATCTGCAGTGACAAAACCAGGACTAAGGTACATACAAGGAAACCATACCCCCGGCCGGGATTGAACCCGCGGTCATAGAGTCTCAAAACTCCAGCCCGTCGCGTTAGCCACTAGACCAGCTAGCCACAATAAGATTCATCCAACTAGGTATATTTCTACACCATAGGAAGGTTAGCACAGGCACCTCTGGTCTAGTGGCTAACGCGACGGGCTGGAGTTTTGAGACTCTATGACCGCGGGTTCAATCCCGGCCGGGGGTATGGTTTATTTGCAATCGTGTCATTACGATTTCTTAAGACATACAAGGAAAGTTGTGTATAATAGAGGATTCAACAAGACGTTGACTTTGAAAGTTAGAAGTGAAATAGACAGTTTTAGCAGAAGACCAGTCAATAGGATGACTGTGATCTTTAACATGACAGAAAAGATATTTGTTGGTGTCAGCATGCCTATCACTTTTGAGCTCACTGAGTCTGTCAGAAAGAGAACAGCCAGCTTCTCCAAAGTACTGAAGAGGACAAGAGGACCCAGGTTCTCTACACATATGCTGCTATGTATGATAATCTATGTAACTGTATTTATGTATACTAGAATAAACTTATTCATTTACTTACTAAGAGGAACATGAAATAGAGTAGGTAAAGGACCCCAATGGAAATAAGTCACTCTGTCTGACTTTTTTGGGTTATCCTAGGTTCTCTACACATATGCTGCTATGTATGATAATTCTATGTAACTGTATTGTGTATACCTGAATAAATTTACTTACTTACTTACTTACTTAGACACCCAGGGCATCTACAGCGAGCGGGAGGAGAGGCGCGAACAAGATTAATGCGAAGGGTGTTAGTCTGGCGAAAAGTAAGTTTGATGTCTAAGGAACCGAGATAGTTGTTGAGACTAGAAACACTGGAAATATTGGGAAGGCAGAGAACAGGAGAGTTCACGGGAGTAGAGAGTTTGGGAGAGAAGAAAGTACGTTTAGCACGTGAGAAGGTAGAGTCTATGAAATGGGAAGGGCAGCCAAGACGAGAGAATGAATTACGAAGAGTGGAAACTTCCGAGTCAACTCATACAGAGTAAGCTAGCGGTACACTGTAGGGGAAGAGTACTGGGTTATTAAGTCTGGAAGGCTGATAACCCAGGGTAACCAAGACAAGCCAGGTGAAGACTACTGGGTTATTAACCCTTCAGGATACCCAAGACAAGTCAACTCTTGAGGGTTGATAACCCAGGATGCCCAAGACAAGCCAGGTGGCCTACACGTAAACCATAGCACCTTCCCCAGGATGCCACCCAAAACATTCTAATAACTCCTAGCTACCTATTAACTGCTAGGTGCGCAGGATCAAGAGGTTGCGAAAAACCTGCCCGTACATCTTGCTCGGCATAAGACTCAACCCCGTTGTTTTATCCTTAAAATAATAATATCTTTATTTATACAAGTACATGTACAAGGTATACAAGTACATGTACAAGGTATACAAGTACATGTACAAGGTATACAAGTACATGTACAAGGTATACAAGTACATGTACAAGGTATACAAGTACATGTACAAGGTATACAAGTACATGTACAAGGTATACAAGTATATGTACAAGGTATACAAGTAAATGTACAAGGTATACAGACCATAGTTGATATCAATGACGTACTACTATATATAAAGCCGCTTGTTATGCTGAGTATTTCGGGCAAATTAGGTCAGTTTTGTCCCAGAATGCGACCCACACCAGTCCACTAACACCCAGGTACCCATTTTACTAATGGGTGAATATAGACAACCAGTGTAAAGAAAAACGCCCAATGCTTCTAACCTCGCTGGGTATTGAATCAAGACACTTACCGTGTGAGGCCAGAGCTTTAGCCACCAGGCCACAGGGCACCGTTTACATGTGTCAGCTACCTAGTTATATTTTATCCGAGGCCATGTTAAGTAAGTAAGTAAGTAAGTAAGTTTATTCAGGTATACACAAATACAGTTACATAGAATTATCGTACATAGCAGCATATGTGTAGAGAACCTGGGATAACCCAAAAAAGTCAGACAGAGTGACTTATTTCCATTGGGGTCCTTTAATCAGTTATTTAATCAACCAGATACAAGTCGTGGTTTTTATGACCAGGCAAAACAGGCTGGAGGAGGTTAAATAGGCTTATTTAAGCACAGATATAAGTACAATTATAATTACATAGTATAAATTACCCAGGATAACTCCCCAAAAACTAAGACGTTCTTTGAAAGTTTATAATCACAACTTTTCATCATGTGACAAGAAGCATGCGTACCCAACCCCCGCCCCCCAAGAAAAAAAAATTCCCGGGATTAATCAAGGTAGAAGAGTGGATGAAGATCGGGTGAATGAAGGAGTCATGGTGGTGGGTGATGCAACTCTGTGAGGTATGTATGCAGACAGGAATATTCCACTCGTCTCCTTGCTATACTTTTAGATATCCCGGTCATCTCATCACAAACATCATAGTTTGCTTGATCATGTCTCATGCTGTGTGTCTTACACTGTCATGGAACACCTGGGGTGGATTTAACAAGTGGTACAAACATGTGCTGTGGTATAAAACAAATAATGACGCTTAGAACAAGAAAATATAAACTGGCATCATAGCATCATTAGTAACATATTGACCGGCAAGTGTGTGTAAGTACTACATATTAACTTATAAAACGTGAATAATGACTCGTACAACACACATATATAACCTGACGCACTTTAGTATTAATAAGTAACGTAGGTGGTAGGTTAGAGGATTATTATTGGTTCTGTAAGAGCGGTTAATGGCAACTAGAAGGCAGTGAAGGCAGCCAAGGCTTTATAAAGTGTGGTAGAGAAGGCTTGGGCGCAGTGCTCCCACCACCACTATATAGTGTACTGTGTCCTACAACACACTACATCTTTCTTTGTTATAAACAACAATGACATAGTTTGCAGTGACTGTTGTAGCAGTGGCCATAAAGGCGTGTACAAGCGTGTTTTACCTTCCTTAACCACGCCACCTCAGGATTTTTGCAAGGCGCGGAAGATTTAAATGTCTGTGGATAGACTTTGGGTCATCTCACAAGACAGTCAAGACGTCAAGTGCAACGTAAGTCAGGTCATGTTTGTTCTTGCTACTGCACGAATTTAAAGAGAGATTGTAGGTGTATTAATAGCTTATATTTTCGCTAGTTCATTGTGCTTTACAGGAATAAAATACGAGGAATGTATAACCCATGGTTCATGTATAACCCATGGTTCATGTATAACCCATGGTTTATGTGTAACTCATGGTTCATGTATAACCCATGGTTTATGTGTAACCCATGGTTCATGTATAACCCATGGTTCATGTGTAACCCATGGTTCATGTATAACCCATGGTTCATGTATAACCCATGGTTCATGTATAACCCATGGTTCATGTATAACCCATGGTTCATGTATAACCCATGGTTCATGTATAACCCATGGTTCATGTGTAACCCATGGTTCATGTATAACCCATGGTTCATGTATAACCCATGGTTCATGTATAACCCATGGTTCATGTATAACCCATGGTTCATGTATAACCCATGGTTCATGTATAACCCATGGTTCATGTATAACCCATGGTTCATGTATAACCCATGGTTTATGTGTAACTCATGGTTCATGTATAACCCATGGTTTATGTGTAACCCATGGTTCATGTATAACCCATGGTTCATGTATAACCCATGGTTCATGTATAACCCATGGTTCATGTATAACCCATGGTTTATGTGTAACCCATGGTTTATGTATAACCCATGGTTCATGTATAACCCATGGTTCATGTATAACCCATGGTTCATGTATAACCCATGGTTCATGTATAACCCATGGTTCATGTATAACCCATGGTTTATGTGTAACCCATGGTTCATGTATAACCCATGGTTTATGTGTAACCCATGGTTCATGTATAACCCATGGTTCATGTATAACCCATGGTTCATGTATAACCCATGGTTCATGTATAACCCATGGTTCATGTATAACCCATGGTTCATGTGTAACCCATGGTTCATGTATAACCCATGGTTCATGTATAACCCATGGTTCATGTATAACCCATGGTTCATGTATAACCCATGGTTCATGTATAACCCATGGTTCATGTATAACCCATGGTTCATGTATAACCCATGGTTTATGTATAACCCATGGTTCATGTATAACCCATGGTTCATGTATAACCCATGGTTCATGTATAACCCATGGTTCATGTAGAACCCATGGTTCATGTAGAACCCATGGTTCATGTAGAACCCATGGTTCATGTAGAACCCATGGTTCATGTAGAACCCATGGTTCATGTAGAACCCATGGTTCATGTATAACCCATGGTTTATGTATAACCCATGGTTCATGTATAACCCATGGTTCATGTATAACCCATGGTTCATGTATAACCCATGGTTCATGTATAACCCATGGTTCATGTATAACCCATGGTTCATGTATAACCCATGGTTTATGTATAACCCATGGTTTATGTATAACCCATGGTTCATGTATAACCCATGGTTCATGTATAACCCATGGTTCATGTATAACCCATGGTTCATGTATAACCCATGGTTTATGTATAACCCATGGTTCATGTATAACCCATGGTTCATGTATAACCCATGGTTCATGTATAACCCATGGTTTATGTATAACCCATGGTTCACGTATAACCCATGGTTCATGTATAACCCATGGTTTATGTATAACCCATGGTTCACGTATAACCCATGGTTCATGTATAACCCATGGTTCATGTAAGCTTATTTAGGTACAAATACACAAGTACAGTTATCATAGAGTAAATTACCCCCAAAAAAGTCAGACAGACTGACATATTTTTATTGCCACAGTCTACAAACACCTAACTTACATGGCTTTAATAATATCTTTATTTACTACCAGTACATGTACAAGGTATACAAGTACATGTACAAGGTCTACCAGTACATGTACAAGGTCTACCAGTACATGTACAAGGTCTACCAGTACATGTACAAGGTATACAGACCATAGCTGACATCAATAACATACTACTATATAGAAAGCCGTTTGTTATGCTGAGCAATTCGGGCAAATTAGGTCAGTGCCCCAGGATGCGACCCACACCAGTCCACTAACACCCAGGTACCCATTTTACTGATGGGGAACATAGACAACAGGTGGAAAGAAACACGTCCAATATTTCTACCTTGGCTGGGAATCGAACCCAGGCCCTCGCCGTGATTATCTTACAGTATAACTACGTTTTAACGTCATGACATATAACCATTGTATTCCTGTAATTATATCTTTGATACAAACATTTCTATACGTAATTTGGGTAAGGTTAGTTTAGCAGTGACACGAGCGGCTTGTAGGCAGGTCAAACTTGTTGAATTTTGGTGTTTCTGATCCGTAGACTATCATGGCCTGACCTTTCGTTAGGCCAGGTCGCACTTGAGTTTACTAGGCTATTAACCTCTTGAAGGTCATTTCTCCCCAACGCCAGGTTATCGGATCAGGCCTCGCTAGCTTGGTCAGTCAAGCTATTGTTGCTGGCGTAACACACTAACAAACTATATATATACATTTTTTTTAACAAGTCGGCCGTCTCCCACCGAGGCAGGGTGACCCAAAAAGAAAGAAAATCCCCAAAAAGAAAATACTTTCATCATCATTCAACACTTTCACCACACTCACACATAATCACTATTTTTGCAGAGGTGCTCAGAATACAACAGTCTAGAAGCATACACATATAAAGATACACAACATATCCCTCCAAACTGCCAATATCCCAAACCCCTCCTTTAAAGTGCAGGCATTGTACTTCCCATTTCCAGGACTCAAGTCCGACTATATGAAAATAACCGGTTTCCCTGAATCCCTTCACTAAATATTACCCTGCTCACACTCCAACAGCTCGTCAGGTCCGAAGTACCATTCGTCCCCATTCACTCCTATCTAACATGCTCGTGCACGCCTGCTGGAAGTCCAAGCCCCTCGCCCACAAAACCTCCTTTACCCCCTCCCTCCAACCTTTTCGAGGACGACCCCTACCCCGCCTTCCTTTCCCTACAGATTTATACGCTCTCCATGTCATTCTACTTTGATCCATTCTCTCTAAATGACCAAACCACCTCAACAACCATTCTTTAGCCCTCTGACTAATACTTTTATTAACTTCACACCTTCTAATTTCCACACTCCGAATTTTCTGCATAATATTCACACACACACATACCTCCCACACCATGGGATGTGGGAGGGGAAGCTTCATCTCAAGATCTTTCACGCGTCTCTGCGTTATCAGGAGCTATGCAGTGTTACAAGTACAGCAATAGATGGATTGAGAAAGTTTTCTCAGATGAAAGGTAAAGTGTACGTACACAGTGTTCAAGTACACTCTTGAGTGTACGTACAGTGTTCAAGTACACTCTTGAGTGTACGTACAGTGTTCAAGTACACTCTTGAGTGTACGTACAGTGTTCAAGTACACTCTTGAGTGTACGTACACAGTGTTCAAGTACACTCTTGAGTGTACGTACAGTGTTCAAGTACACTCTTGAGTGTACGTACACAGTGTTCAAGTACACTCTTGAGTGTACGTACAGTGTTCAAGTACACTCTTGAGTGTACGTACAGTGTTCAAGTACACTCTTGAGTGTACGTACAGTGTTCAAGTACACTCTTGAGTGTACGTACAGTGTTCAAGTACACTCTTGAGTGTACGTACAGTGTTCAAGTACACGCTTGAGTGTACGTACACAGTGTTCAAGTACACTCTTGAGTGTACGTACAGTGTTCAAGTACACTCTTGAGTGTACGTACACAGTGTTCAAGTACACTCTTGAGTGTACGTACACAGTGTTCAAGTACACTCTTGAGTGTACGTACAGTGTTCAAGTACACTCTTGAGTGTACGTACAGTGTTCAAGTACACTCTTGAGTGTACGTACAGTGTTCAAGTACACTCTTGAGTGTACGTACAGTGTTCAAGTACACTCTTGAGTGTACGTACACAGTGTTCAAGTACACTCTTGAGTGTACGTACACAGTGTTCAAGTACACTCTTGAGTGTACGTACACAGTGTTCAAGTACACTCTTGAGTGTACGTACACAGTGTTCAAGTACACTCTTGAGTGTACGTACACAGTGTTGGAGTACACTGGAGTGTACGTACACAGTGTTGGAGTACACTGGAGTGTACGTACACAGTGTTGGAGTACACTGGAGTGTACGTACACAGTGTTGGAGTACACTGGAGTGTACGTACACAGTGTTGGAGTACACTCTTGAGTGTACGTACACAGTGTTCAAGTACACTCTTGAGTGTACGTACACAGTGTTCAAGTACACTCTTGAGTGTACGTACACAGTGTTCAAGTACACTCTTGAGTGTACGTACACAGTGTTCAAGTACACTCTTGAGTGTACGTACACAGTGTTCAAGTACACTCTTGAGTGTACATACACAGTGTTCAAGTACACTCTTGAGTGTACGTACACAGTGTTCAAGTACACTCTTGAGTGTACATACACAGTGTTCAAGTACACTCTTGAGTGTACGTACAGTGTTCAAGTACACTCTTGAGTGTACGTACACAGTGTTCAAGTACACTCTTGAGTGTACGTACACAGTGTTCAAGTACACTCTTGAGTGTACGTACACAGTGTTCAAGTACACTCTTGAGTGTACGTACACAGTGTTCAAGTACACTCTTGAGTGTACGTACACAGTGTTCAAGTACACTTTTGAAGTGTATTATATACTATATACAGTGTGTTATATACTATATACAGTGTATTATATACTATATACAGTGTATTATATACTATATACAGTGTATTATATACTATATACAGTGTATTATATACTATATACAGTGTGTTATATACTATATACAGTGTATTATATACTATATACAGTGTATTATATACTATATACAGTGTATTATATACTATATACAGTGTGTTATATACTATATACAGTGTATTATATACTATATACAGTGTATTATATACTATATACAGTGTATTATATACTATATACAGTGTATTATATACTATATACAGTGTGTTATATATACACTATACAGTGTATTATATACTATATACAGTGTATTATATACTATATACAGTGTATTATATACTATATACATTATATACTATATACAGTGTATTATATACTATATACAGTGTATTATATACTATATACAGTGTATTATATACTATATACAGTGTATTATATACTATATACAGTGTATTATATACTATATACAGTGTATTATATACTATATACAGTGTATTATATACTATATACAGTGTATTATATACTATATACAGTGTATTATATACTATATACAGTGTATTATATACTATATACAGTGTATTATATACTATATACAGTGTATTATATACTATATACAGTGTACAGTGTATTATATACTATATACAGTGTATTATATACTATATACAGTGTGTTATATACTATATACAGTGTATTATATACTATATACAGTGTATTATATACTATATACAGTGTGTTATATACTATATACAGTGTATTATATACTATATACAGTGTATTATATACTATATACAGTGTATTATATACTATATACAGTGTGTTATATACTATATACAGTGTTATATACTATATACAGTGTTATATACTATATACAGTGTATTATATACTATATACAGTGTGTTATATACTATATACAGTGTTATATACTATATACAGTGTTATATACTATATACAGTGTATTATATACTATATACAGTGTGTTATATACTATATACAGTGTATTATATACTATATACAGTGTGTTATATACTATATGCAGTGTGTTATATACTATATACAGTGTGTTATATACTATATACAGTGTTATATACTATATACAGTGTATTATATACTATATACAGTGTGTTATATACTATATACAGTGTGTTATATACTATATACAGTGTATTATATACTATATACAGTGTGTTATATACTATATACAGTGTATTATATACTATATACAGTGTGTTATATACTATATACAGTGTGTTATATACTATATACAGTGTTATATACTATATACAGTGTGTTATATACTATATACAGTGTGTTATATACTATATACAGTGTGTTATATACTATATACAGTGTGTTATATACTATATACAGTGTATTATATACTATATACAGTGTGTTATATACTATATACAGTGTATTATATACTATATACAGTGTGTTATATACTATATACAGTGTATTATATACTATATACAGTGTGTTATATACTATATACAGTGTATTATATACTATATACAGTGTGTTATATACTATATACAGTGTATTATATACTATATACAGTGTGTTATATACTATATACAGTGTGTTATATACTATATACAGTGTATTATATACTATATACAGTGTGTTATATACTATATACAGTGTATTATATACTATATACAGTGTGTTATATACTATATACAGTGTATTATATACTATATACAGTGTGTTATATACTATATACAGTGTATTATATACTATATACAGTGTGTTATATACTATATACAGTGTGTTATATACTATATACAGTGTATTATATACTATATACAGTGTGTTATATACTATATAGTGTGTTATATACTATATACAGTGTATTATATACTATATACAGTGTGTTATATACTATATACAGTGTATTATATACTATATACAGTGTGTTATATACTATATACAGTGTGTTATATACTATATACAGTGTATTATATACTATATACAGTGTGTTATATACTATATACAGTGTTATATACTATATACAGTGTATTATATACTATATACAGTGTGTTATATACTATATACAGTGTTATATACTATATACAGTGTATTATATACTATATACAGTGTTATATACTATATACAGTGTATTATATACTATATACAGTGTATTATATACTATATACAGTGTATTATATACTATATACAGTGTTATATACTATATACAGTGTGTTATATACTATATACAGTGTTATATACTATATACAGTGTGTTATATACTATATACAGTGTTATATACTATATACAGTGTGTTATATACTATATACAGTGTTATATACTATATACAGTGTATTATATACTATATACAGTGTGTTATATACTATATACAGTGTTATATACTATATACAGTGTATTATATACTATATACAGTGTTATATACTATATACAGTGTATTATATACTATATACAGTGTATTATATACTATATACAGTGTATTATATACTATATACAGTGTATTATATACTATATACAGTGTTATATACTATATACAGTGTGTTATATACTATATACAGTGTTATATACTATATACAGGGTGTTATATACTATATACAGTGTATTATATACTATATACAGTGTATTATATACTATATACAGTGTTATATACTATATACAGTGTATTATATACTATATACAGTGTATTATATACTATATACAGTGTATTATATACTATATACAGTGTTATATACTATATACAGTGTGTTATATACTATATACAGTGTGTTATATACTATATACAGTGTGTTATATACTATATACAGTGTATTATATACTATATACAGTGTATTATATACTATATACAGTGTGTTATATACTATATACAGTGTGTTATATACTATATACAGTGTGTTATATACTATATACAGTGTGTTATATACTATATACAGTGTTATATACTATATACAGTGTTATATACTATATACAGTGTATTATATACTATATACAGTGTGTTATATATTATATACAGTGTATTATATACTATATACAGTGTGTTATATACTATATACAGTGTATTATATACTATATACAGTGTGTTATATACTATATACAGTGTATTTTATTCTATACAGTGTATATTATTCTATACACAGTGTATATTATTCTATACACAGTGTATATTATTCTATACACAGTGTATATTATTCTATACACAGTGTATATTATTCTATACACAGTGTATTTTATTCTATACACAGTGTATATTATTCTATACAGTGTATATTATTCTATACACAGTGTATATTATTCTATACAGTGTATATTATTCTATACACAGTGTATATTATTCTATACACAGTGTATTTTATTCTATACACAGTGTATATTATTCTATACACAGTGTATATTATTCTATACACAGTGTATATTATTCTATACAGTGTATATTATTCTATACAGTGTATATTATTCTATACACAGTGTATTTTATTCTATACACAGTGTATATTATTCTATACACAGTGTATTTTATTCTATACACAGTGTATATTATTCTATACACAGTGTATTTTATTCTATACACAGTGTATATTATTCTATACACAGTGTATTTTATTCTATACACAGTGTATATTATTCTATACACAGTGTATATTATTCTATATAGTGTATATTATTCTATACACAGTGTATTTTATTCTATACACAGTGTATATTATTCTATACACAGTGTATATTATTCTATACACAGTGTATATTATTCTATACAGTGTATATTATTCTATACACAGTGTATTTTATTCTATACACAGTGTATATTATTCTATACACAGTGTATTTTATTCTATACACAGTGTATATTATTCTATACACAGTGTATATTATTCTATACAGTGTATATTATTCTATACACAGTGTATTTTATTCTATACACAGTGTATATTATTCTATACACAGTGTATTTTATTCTATACACAGTGTATATTATTCTATACACAGTGTATATTATTCTATACACAGTGTATATTATTCTATACAGTGTATATTATTCTATACACAGTGTATATTATTCTACACAGTGTATATTATTCTACACAGTGTATATTATTCTATACAGTGTATATTATTCTATATACAGTGTATATTATTCTATACACAGTGTATATTATTCTATACAGTGTATATTATTCTATACACAGTGTATATTATTCTATACACAGTGTATATTATTCTATACACAGTGTATATTATTCTACACAGTGTATTTCAGTTTCTGCTACTTTGTTTTATAGATAATGTGAAGTTCAATGAGCTTTTATGCTTTTGGGGTAGAGGTCACAACCGAAAGGATCCGGGCTCAGTCCTGGGTGGGGCGAGGGTAGTTCAAACCGAGGAGGTAGTTGACTTTTATGGGTGGCATCCTGGGGGAGGACCTAACATAGACCACAGTGGAGACAAGCCACACTGCTCGGCTTTCTTGGCTTGTTTTGGGTTGCTAATTACCAGGAAAATCGTTGTTTTTTTCTCAAGTATTTATTTTCCTTATTACTGTGCTGACTCGAGTCTTGTAATTCCCACTTTATAGTGTTCAGGTAATTTAAGTATTTATATGATCATTTTCATTGGTGTCTAATGGTTTAGACTGTTTCTTGAATTGTTTTTTGTCTAACAATTCAAGGAGCCGAATTGAGTGTCCGGGTTCGATGCCCAGCGGGGGTAGAAACATTAGGCGTGTTTCCTTACACTGGTTGTCTATGTTCACCCATCAGTAAAATGGGTACCTGGGTGTTAGTGGACTGGTGTGGGTCACATCCTGGGTGTTAGTGGACTGGTGTGGGTCGCATCCTGGGTGTTAGTGGACTGGTGTGGGTCACATCATGGGTGTTAGTGGACTGGTGTGGGTCGCATCCTGGGTGTTAGTGGACTGGTGTGGGTCGCATCCTGGGTGTTAGTGGACTGGTGTGGGTCGCATCCTGGGTGTTAGTGGACTAGTGTGGGTCACATCCTGGGTGTTAGTGGACTGGTGTGGGTCGCATCCTGGGACAAAACTGACCTAACTTGCGGGAAATGCTCAGCATAACAAGGGGCTTTCTATGTAGTAGTATGTCATTGATGTCAGCTATGGTGTGTATACCTTGTACATGTACTTGTATACCTTGTACATGTACTTGTATACCTTGTACATGTACTTGTATACCTTGTACATATACTTGTATACCTTGTACATGTACTTGTATACCTTGTACATGTACTTGTATACCTTGTACATGTACTTGTATACCTTGTACATGTACTTGTATACCTTGTACATGTACTTGTATACCTTGTACATGTACTTGTATACCTTGTACATGTACTTGTATACCTTGTACATGTACTTGTATACCTTGTACATGTACTTGTATACCTTGTACATGTACTTGTATACCTTGTACATGTACTTGCATACCTTGTACATGTACTTGTATACCTTGTACATGTACTTGTATACCTTGTACATGTACTTGTATACCTTGTACATGTACTTGTATACCTTGTACATGTACTTGTATACCTTGTACATGTACTTGTATACCTTGTACATGTACTTGTATACCTTGTACATGTACTTGTATACCTTGTACATGTACTTGTAGAAATAATTATATATTATTATTATATCGATGAAAGTTAAAATAATGCTGGGAGAATTGTTCAGAAAAATTCGATTTCTTGGCTTTCTAGGGAAATCGATTGATAAATAAGCTGAGGGATGAGTTAAATTTTTTTTTCCTAAGTAACCTACACATATTCTGTCGTGTATGATTATTTATGTAACTGTATTTGTGTGTACCTGTACCTGAATAAACTTATTGTTCATGTACTACTATACTGGAATACTTGACACTGCTCGTGAACTACACTGGAACACTTATTTAACCTTTCTTACCTCTCTCTCTCTCTCTCTCTCTCTCTCTCTCTCTCTCTCTCTCTCTCTCTCTCTCTCTCTCTCTCCACAAGTTTTCTTACCTCTCCATGCCACCGCATTCCTCCCCCTCCCATGTTCTTACCATCGTTCTTGCGGACCAGGTAACATGCATCTTCTAGTGTATACTGAAGACTGCTTCATACAGTCAGTGCTTGTACATGCAGAGATACATACAGTCAGTGCTTGTACATGCAGAGATACATACAGTCAGTGCTTGTACATGCAGAGATACATACAGTCAGTGCTTGTACATGCAGAGATACATACAGTCAGTGCTTGAGTATCCGTGGTTTGATCCCCGGCAAGAGTGGAAACACTGGGCGTGTTTCCCTACACTTGTTGTCCCGTTCACTTAGCAAACAAGTAGGTACCTGGGTGTTAGTTGACTGGTGTGGGTGGCATCCTGGGGGACAAGCTTGAAGGACCACAATGGAAATCAGACACAGTCCCTCGATGATGCACAGACTTTCTTCAGTTATCCTGGGTGGCTAACCCTCTGGGGTTAAAAATCCCAACAAAATCTCTCTTCTTTCTACAGATATTATTTTCCTTAAGTATTTCTTCGTACCAGAATTAGCGTTCGTTTTCTATGCAAGATTTCTTCTTTCGTTTTCTCTAAGGGATTTTTGTGTTTGGAATTGATAGCCAGTGTTATGCTGTTTATCTGCATTGTCTTATCTAGAGTGTGTTTAGGTGTTTTTTTAATGTGGGTTATGTATTAGCTCAGTGGTAGCGTGTTCGGCTCACAACCTAAGGACCCGGGTTCAGTCTTGGGTTCTTGAGAGAAACAGAAAAGCCTATACCAAAATTATTGTTGGTAAAATGCTAGTGATGGAATGCCTGAGGGGGTTGGGGGAGATAATCAGGTTTGACCCAAGGCAGGGAAAGCTTGGATCAAGAGCCCCTCCGGCCATCAGCCTTGATGGAGAGACACAGGATATATGAGGCATGTGATACACACAGGATACACACGTGACACAGGATACATACGTGACACAGGATACACGTGACACAGGATACATATGTGACACAGGATACACATGTGACACAGAATACACATGTGACTCAGGATACACACGTGACACAGGATACATATGTGACACAGGATACACATGTGACACAGGATACACACGTGACACAAGATACACAAGTGACAGGATACACACGTGACACAGGATATACACGTGACAGGATACACACGTGACACAGGATACACACGTGACAGGATACACACGTGACACATTATACACACGTGACAGGATACACACGTGACACAGGATACGCACGTGACACAGAATACGCACGAGACACAGGCAGGATACACACGTGACACAGACAGGATACACACGTGACGCTGGTCAGAGAAATAGCAAGCATCGAACTTAAGCTAAAGGAATCTTATAGGAGTCAGGAATCGCGGGAAGAACTAAAAGCCATAAATGAAATCGAAAGAAACCCAAAGTATTTCTTCTCCTATGCCAAATCAAAGTCGAGAACAACGTCCAGTATTGGGCCCCTACTTAAACAAGATGGGTCCTACACAGATGACAGCAAGGAAATGAGTGAGCTACTCAAGTCCCAATATGACTCAGTTTTTAGCAAGCCGCTAACCAGACTGAGAGTCGAAGATCAAAATGAATTTTTTATGAGAGAGCCACAAAATTTTATTAACACAAGCCTATCCGATGTTATCCTGACGCCAAATGACTTCGAACAGGCGATAAATGACATGCCCATGCACTCTGCCCCAGGGCCAGACTCATGGAACTCTGTGTTCATCAAGAACTGCAAGAAGCCCCTATCACGAGCCTTTTCCATCCTATGGAGAGGGAGCATGGACACGGGGGTCGTCCCACAGTTACTAAAAACAACAGACATAGCCCCACTCCACAAAGGGGGCAGTAAAGCAACAGCAAAGAACTACAGACCAATAGCACTAACATCCCATATCATAAAAATCTTTGAAAGGGTCCTAAGAAGCAAGATCACCACCCATCTAGAAACCCATCAGTTACACAACCCAGGGCAACATGGGTTTAGAACAGATCGCTCCTGTCTGTCTCAACTATTGGATCACTACGACAAGGTCCTAAATGCACTAGAAGACAAAAAGAATGCAGATGTAATATATACAGACTTTGCAAAAGCCTTCGACAAGTGTGACCATGGCGTAATAGCGCACAAAATGCGTGCTAAAGGAATAACAGGAAAAGTCGGTCGATGGATCTATAATTTCCTCACTAACAGAACACAGAGAGTAGTCGTCAACAGAGTAAAGTCCGAGGCAGCTACGGTGAAAAGCTCTGTTCCACAAGGCACAGTACTCGCTCCCATCTTGTTCCTCATCCTCATATCCGACATAGACAAGGATGTCAGCCACAGCACCGTGTCTTCCTTTGCTGATGACACCCGAATCTGCATGACAGTGTCTTCCATTGCAGACACTGCAAGGCTCCAGGCGGACATCAACCAAATCTTTCAGTGGGCTGCAGAAAACAATATGAAGTTCAACGATGAGAAATTTCAATTACTCAGATATGGTAAACACGAGGAAATTAAATCTTCATCAGAGTACAAAACAAATTCTGGCCACAAAATAGAGCGAAACACCAACGTCAAAGACCTGGGAGTGATCATGTCGGAGGATCTCACCTTCAAGGACCATAACATTGTATCAATCGCATCTGCTAGAAAAATGACAGGATGGATAATGAGAACCTTCAAAACTAGGGAGGCCAAGCCCATGATGACACTCTTCAGGTCACTTGTTCTATCTAGGCCGGAATATTGCTGCACACTAACAGCACCTTTCAAGGCAGGTGAAATTGCTGACCTAGAAAATGTACAGAGAACTTTCACGGCGCGCATAACGGAGATAAAACACTTCAATTACTGGGAGCGCTTGAGGTTCCTAAACCTGTATTCCCTGGAACGCAGGCGGGAGAGATACATGATTATATACACCTGGAAAATCCTAGAGGGACTAGTACCGAACTTGCACACGAAAATCACTCACTACGAAAGCAAAAGACTTGGCAGACGATGCAACATCCCTCCAATGAAAAGCAGGGTGTCACTAGCACGTTAAGAGACCATACAATAAGTGTCAGGGGCCCGAGACTGTTCAACAGCCTCCCAGCATACATAAGGGGGATTACCAACAGATCCCTGGCAGTCTTCAAGCTGGCACTGGACAAGCACCTAAAGTCGGTTCCTGACCAGCCAGGCTGTGGCTCGTACGTTGGTTTGCGTGCAGCCAGCCGCAACAGCCTGGTTGATCAGGCTCTGATCCACCAGGAGGCCTGGTCACAGACCGGGCCGCGGGGGCGTTGACCCCCGGAGCTCTCTCCAGGTAAACTGATGACTGGTGTACCGTTAGCTACAGTAACTAAGATAACGAGGTACAGTACCAGCTACGTGGTACATGTGTACCAATAAGATAACGAGGTACAGTACCAGCTACGTGGTACATGTGTACCAAGAAAATATTGTTATCTGTGTTACATCGCGTGTACGTGAATCACGTGACATCATTCTTTAACCTACATGACTTAATATTTTTAGACTTCTAATATAATCAATTACATTTTAGTCAGTAATTATATTTTGATATTTTAGGTTTTAATTATATTAAAGCATAATAATAATCATAATGACTATATTTAGATTAATAAGTGTGTGTGTGTACTCACCTAATTGTGGTTGCAGGGGTCGAGACTCAGCTCCTGGTCCCGCCTCTTCACTGATCGCTACTAGGTCCTCTCCCTCTCTGCTTCCTGAGCTTTGTCACACCTCTTCTTAAAACTATGTATAGTTCCTGCCTCCACTACTTCACTTCCTAGGCTATTCCACTTCCTGACGACTCTATGACTGTGTGTGTGTGTGTGTGTGTGTGTGTGTGTGTGTGTGTATGTGTGTGTGTGTGTGTGTGTGTGTGTGTGTGTGTTAGTTATCATTCTGTCCTAGGCAAATGTCGATTAGACACTTGGCGTGTTGTATATAAGTGTGTGTGTGTGTGTGTGTGTGTGAGTGTGTGTGTGTGTGTGTGTGTGTGTATGTGTGTGTGTGTGTGTGTGTGTGTGTGTGTGTGTGTGTGTGTGTGTGTGTGTGTGTGTGTGTGTGTGTATGTGTGTGTGTGTGTGTGTGTGTGTGTGTGTGTGTGTGTGTGTGTGTGTGTGTTAGTTACCATTCTGTCCTAGGCAAATGTCGATTAGACACTTGGCGTGTTGTATATAAGTGTGTGTGTGTGTGTGTGTGTGTGTGGTTCACTGGGGTTTAAAATGGCTGCAACATCACATGTGTTTTCACGTATGTTTTCCCAGGTTTACAAACATATTACCATGTTACTTACCCAGTAACCTTGAGATGTTTACGCTGCTGCATATATAAATACTTCCACTTTACATACAGGTTTCTTCACGCTGTATAGAGGAAGTGTTGCCTGTCCGGTCCACCTTGTACCAACACAATAATAAAGAATATCATCAGTCTTGTCTGGCAGGGAGACAGACAGTCGTCTCCAAAAAAAACATTGATCACTAATATTTTGATTTCGACTTTCTTATAGGTTTATACAATTTAACATCGTGTATGTTAAAATGATAATAATAACGAAGATACATGGTCCAGGAATAATTTATTCTGCCTTCGATTTACTTTCAAAGTTACATATTTTAATAAGTAAGTTTGATAATCTGGGAGTCAAGTGTGTGTTGAAAATAATAGTTGAAGTGGATATCTAATGGTTATAATCATAACCATGATTTTCAAAGGGGTGGAGGGGTAAGCCAGTGGAAGGCCTCGGTCAGATGACCAAAAGCTCCAGCTATGGGTCATCATATGACTAAGACCCGCGTCAGGAAACACTTGCGCTGTGTCCTGGCAAACATTACCTAACCTAACCTGCACGGGGGTACACTGACAAGTGTATTTCTCTCAGTGTATGCATTTGTCTTTATTTTAGTATTATTCTCTGGTGGTGAAGGAGTTTAGTGCAGCCTTAATGACCTTAGTGTAGTCAATAAGCTTGAAACCTCATCAACCAACTGGATGAATCATGATCACGGTGTCTTGATGGTGGGCGATGATCATAGTATATTGATGGTGGGTGGTGATCACAGTGAATTGATAGTAGGTGGTGATCACAGTGTACAGTAGTGAGTCATGGTTCTCAAGACATGATAAGTTATCTGACGGTATATGGCACTGCGAGTGCCATGAGTTGTGCTGTTGTTAGGCTTACTAGCTGTCTACGTGGGTCAGGGTGCCAGTGTGGATGGACTGGTTACTTTGGTGACACTAGATAGGTTAGCTAACTTCAGTAGCACCTAGTGACAATATTACTGTTGGAGGACGCTACACACACCTGGTTAATCATTTGTGTAATTATCCAGTATGATGTGGACAGGTGTCTGCCTCCTGGTGGATTTTGGCGTCTCCTTGAGTAGGCCCAGCTGCTGCAGTAGGCCTAGTGACCCACCTGCCGCAGTAGGCTTAGTGATCCACCTACCGCAGTAGGCCTAGTGACCCAGCCGTTTCTGCAGGCCAGCTGCTGCAGTAGGCTTATTACAAGCTAGCACGTTGCATTGTAACGGTGGGCACCAACGATGCATTGTTTATGTTGCATCATTGTTGACGTCTCAGGGAACACGTGTCAGTGGTATGTGTAACAGTCATTGTTGACGTCTCAGGGAACACGTGCCAGTGGTATGTGTAACAGTCATTGTTGACGTCTCAGGGAACACCTGTCAGTGGTATGTGTAACAGTCATTGTTGACGTCTCAGGGAACACCTGTCAGTGGTATGTGTAACAGTCATTGTTGACGTCTCAGGGAACACCTGTCAGTGGTATGTGTAACAGTCATTGTTGACGTCTCAGGGAACACGTGCCAGTGGTATGTGTAACAGTCATTGTTGACGTCTCAGGGAACACATGTCAGTGGTATGTGTAACAGTCATTGTTGACGTCTCAGGGAACACGTGCCAGTGGTATGTGTAACAGTCATTGTTGACGTCTCAGGGAACACCTGTCAGTGGTATGTGTAACAGTCATTGTTGACGTCTCAGGGAACACGTGCCAGTGGTATGTGTAACAGTCATTGTTGACGTCTCAGGGAACACCTGTCAGTGGTATGTGTAACAGTCATTGTTGACGTCTCAGGGAACACGTGCCAGTGGTATGTGTAACAGTCATTGTTGACGTCTCAGGGAACACCTGTCAGTGGTATGTGTAACAGTCATTGTTGACGTCTCAGGGAACACGTGTCAGTGGTATGTGTAACATTGTTTACGTCTCAGGGAACACGTGTCAGTGGTATGTGTACCAGTGTTTACGTCTCAGGGAACACGTGTCAGTGGTATGTGTAACAGTGTTTACGTCTCAGGGAACACGTGTCAGTGGTATGTGTAACAGTGTTTACGTCTCAGGGAACACGTGTCAGTGGTATGTGTAACAGTGTTTACGTCTCAGGGAACACCTGTCAGTGGTATTTGTAACAGTGTTTACGTCTCAGAGAACACCTGTCAGTGGTATGTGTAACAGTGTTTACGTCTCAGGGAACACCTGTCAGTGGTATGTGTAACAGTGTTTACGTCTCAGGGAACACCTGTCAGTGGTATGTGTAATAGTGTTTACGTCTCAGGGAACACCTGTCAGTGGTATGTGTAACAGTGTTTACGTCTCAGGGAACACGTGTCAGTGGTATGTGTAACAGTGTTTACGTCTCAGGGAACACGTGTCAGTGGTATGTGTAACAGTGTTTACGTCTCAGGGAACACCTGTCAGTGGTATTTGTAACAGTGTTAACGTCTCAGGGAACACCTGTCAGTGGTATGTGTAACAGTGTTTACGTCTCAGGGAACACGTGTCAGTGGTATGTGTAACAGTGTTTACGTCTCAGGGAACACCTGTCAGTGGTATGTGTAACAGTCATTGTTTACGTCTCAGGGAACACGTGTCAGTGGTATGTGTAACAGTCATTGTTTACGTCTCAGGGAACACGTGTCAGTGGTATGTGTAACAGTGTTTACGTCTCAGGGAACACCTGTCAGTGGTATGTGTAACAGTGTTTACGTCTCAGGGAACACGTGTCAGTGGTATGTGTAACAGTGTTTACGTCTCAGGGAACACCTGTCAGTGGTATGTGTAACAGTGTTTACGTCTCAGGGAACACGTGTCAGTGGTATGTGTAACAGTGTTTACGTCTCAGGGAACACCTGTCAGTGGTATGTGTAACAGTGTTTACGTCTCAGGGAACACGTGTCAGTGGTATGTGTAACAGTGTTTACGTCTCAGGGAACACCTGTCAGTGGTATGTGTAACATTGTTTACGTCTCAGGGAACACCTGTCAGTGGTATGTGTAACAGTGTTTACGTCTCAGGGAACACCTGTCAGTGGTATGTGTAACAGTGTTTACGTCTCAGGGACCACGTGTCAGTGGTATGTGTAACAGTGTTTACGTCTCAGGGACCACCTGCCACTTACGTTATGTTTCTTTTAAACCGTCCTGATAGTTACATATAAACATTAATACAACAGTATAATTACTGCGCAGTAACAAAGGTGGTAAACAATTTTATTCATAGTATAACAGAGAAAATATATTACAAAATAATATAAACTTTGGCAGGCTGTCCATGTACATGTACAAGGTGTACTAGTACATGTACAAGGTGCACTAGTACATGTACAAGGTGCACTAGTACATGTACAAGGTTACTAGTACATGTACAAGGTGTACTAGTACATGTACAAGGTGTACTAGTACATGTACAAGGTGTACTAGTACATGTACAAGGTGTACTAGTACATGTACAAGGTGCACTAGTACATGTACAAGGTGCACTAGTACATGTACAAGGTTACTAGTACATGTACAAGGTTACTAGTACATGTACAAGGTGCACTAGTACATGTACAAGGTTACTAGTACATGTACAAGGTTACTAGTACATGTACAAGGTGCACTAGTACATGTACAAGGTTACTAGTACATGTACAAGGTTACTAGTACATGTACAAGGTGCACTAGTACATGTACAAGGTTACTAGTACATGTACAAGGTTACTAGTACATGTACAAGGTGTACTAGTACATGTACAAGGTGTACTAGTACATGTACAAGGTGTACTAGTACATGTACAAGGTTACTAGTACATGTACAAGGTTACTAGTACATGTACAAGGTGCACTAGTACATGTACAAGGTGTACTAGTACATGTACAAGGTTACTAGTACATGTACAAGGTTACTAGTACATGTACAAGGTGCACTAGTACATGTACAAGGTTACTAGTACATGTACAAGGTTACTAGTACATGTACAAGGTGTACTAGTACATGTACAAGGTGTACTAGTACATGTACAAGGTGTACTAGTACATGTACAAGGTTACTAGTACATGTACAAGGTTACTAGTACATGTACAAGGTGTACTAGTACATGTACAAGGTGTACTAGTACATGTACAAGGTGTACTAGTACATGTACAAGGTGTACTAGTACATGTACAAGGTGTACTAGTACATGTACAAGGTGTACTAGTACATGTACAAGATGTACTAGTACATGTACAAGGTTACTAGTACATGTACAAGGTGTACTAGTACATGTACAAGGTGTACTAGTACATGTACAAGGTTACTAGTACATGTACAAGGTTACTAGTACATGTACAAGGTTACTAGTACATGTACAAGGTGTACTAGTACATGTACAAGGTGTACTAGTACATGTACAAGGTGTACTAGTACATGTACAAGGTGTACTAGTACATGTACAAGGTGTACTAGTACATGTACAAGGTGTACTAGTACATGTACAAGGTGTACTAGTACATGTACAAGGTTACTAGTACATGTACAAGGTTACTAGTACATGTACAAGGTGTACTAGTACATGTACAAGGTTACTAGTACATGTACAAGGTGTACTAGTACATGTACAAGGTGTACTAGTACATGTACAAGGTGTACTAGTACATGTACAAGGTTACTAGTACATGTACAAGGTGTACTAGTACATGTACAAGGTGTACTAGTACATGTACAAGGTTACTAGTACATGTACAAGGTGTACTAGTACATGTACAAGGTGTACTAGTACATGTACAAGGTTACTAGTACATGTACAAGGTTACTAGTACATGTACAAGGTGTACTAGTACATGTACAAGGTTACTAGTACATGTACAAGGTGTACTAGTACATGTACAAGGTTACTAGTACATGTACAAGGTGTACTAGTACATGTACAAGGTGTACTAGTACATGTACAAGGTGTACTAGTACATGTACAAGGTGTACTAGTACATGTACAAGGTATACAAGTACATGTACAAGGTATACAAGTACATGTACATGGTATACAAGTACATGTACAAGGTGTACTAGTACATGTACAAGGTGTACTAGTACATGTACAAGGTATACAAGTACATGTACAAGGTATACAAGTACATGTACAAGGTATACTAGTACATGTACAAGGTGTACAAGTACATGTACAAGGTATACAAGTACATGTACAAGGTATACAAGTACATGTACAAGGTATACTAGTACATGTACAAGTTATACAAGTACATGCACAAGGTATACAGACCATAACTGACATCAATAACATACGTCTAAATAGAAAGACCCTTGTTATGCTGAGCATTTCCCGCAAATTAGGTCAGTTTTCTCCCAGGATGCGACCCACACCAGTCCACTAACACCCAGGATGTGACCCACACCAGTCCACTAACACCCAGGATGCGACCCACACCAGTCCACTAACACCCAGGATGCGACCCACACCAGTCCACTAACACCCAGGATGCGACCCACACCAGTCCACTAACACCCAGGATGCGACCCACACCAGTCCACTAACACCCAGGATGCGACCCACACCAGTCCACTAACACCCAGGATGCGACCCACACCAGTCCACTAACACCCAGGTACCTATTTTACCGCTAGGTGAACATGGACAGCAGGTCCATGTAATTTAATATACCGTGCTGGAGGTTCATCATTTACTCACTTATTGCTATATATTTCTAGTTTATCTCGTTGCTTTTTATTTTCTTAAGTTTTCCGAAACAATGGAAGGATTGTCGTTGTTTTGAGCAAGTGAATCACTTATTTCTTTGTTAATAACTTGTTGCTGTTTACTGGAATATTTCTGTTTTTCCTTCGTAATATTTCTCCGTCTATGATAAAAGTTTCTCTCGCATCATCATGACATTACTCCAAAAATATATGTATTTTTCTCTGTGTATTTTATCATTTTTGTTGTTGCTGAGGCATCAGTGGTGGAGGGTGTGAGGGAGTGTAGTGTGTGAGGGAGAGTGTGGTGGAGGGTGTGAGGGAGTGTAGTGTGTGAGGGAGAGTGTGGTGGAGGGTGTGAGGGAGTGTAGTGTGTGAGGGAGAGTGTGGTGGAGGGTGTGAGGGAGTGTAGTGTGTGAGGGAGAGTGTGGTGGAGGGTGTGAGGGAGTGTAGTGTGTGAGGGAGAGTGTGGTGGAGGGTGTGAGGGAGTGTAGTGTGTGAGGGAGAGTGTGGTGGAGGGTGTGAGGGAGTGTAGTGTGTGAGGGAGAGTGTGGTGGAGGGTGTGAGGGAGTGTAGTGTGTGAGGGAGAGTGTGGTGGAGGGTGTGAGGGAGTGTAGTGTGTGAGGGAGAGTGTGGTGGAGGGTGTGAGGGAGTGTAGTGTGTGAGGGAGAGTGTGGTGGAGGGTGTGAGGGAGTGTAGTGTGTGAGGGAGAGTGTGGTGGAGGGTGTGAGGGAGTGTAGTGTGTGAGGGAGAGTGTGGTGGAGGGTGTGAGGGAGTGTAGTGTGTGAGGGAGAGTGTGGTGGAGGGTGTGAGGGAGTGTAGTGTGTGAGGGAGAGTGTGGTGGAGGGTGTGAGGGAGTGTAGTGTGTGAGGGAGAGTGTGGTGGAGGGTGTGAGGGAGTGTAGTGTGTGAGGGAGAGTGTGGTGGAGGGTGTGAGGGAGTGTAGTGTGTGAGGGAGAGTGTGGTGGAGGGTGTGAGGGAGTGTAGTGTGTGAGGGAGAGTGTGGTGGAGGGTGTGAGGGAGTGTAGTGTGTGAGGGAGAGTGTGGTGGAGGGTGTGAGGGAGTGTAGTGTGTGAGGGAGAGTGTGGTAGAAGGTGTATAGTGTGTGTGAGAATGCAGTGTAAGAAAGGGAGTAAAAGAGAGATACAAGATAAATGGACTCGTGTTGATTATATGGAAGAGTTGCTGGCATGATAGATGGTTCACAAGGCTCCAGCATTTTCGTGGTCGGGTGATTTAACACCAGATATTACCTTGGCAACCATTGTTACTGGGAGGTGTTGATACCTCATCCTGGCTGCCTGCCTCGCTAACTTGTGGTGGAACTAACCTCCAGACGCGAGGGACAATAAGCAGCGTTCATGAGCGAGCAACCATATGTTGCTAGACACCTTTGGTCATTGACCAGAGTAGACCGTTATATAACTCCCTCGAAAGATACCTGTCCGCTCTCCGTATACTGCTCCAGCGTTAGACAAGAAGAGTTTTGTAATGTAAGCCTTGTATCAAGTCTACCAAGGAGTTGTAATGTTTTTTTTAGCTAAACACTGCAAGACTAAGTACTCAAAGAGATCATTTAGGAGAGGGATTACTGCCCAAGCCAGGGGACAGCTTACTGCCCAAGCCAGGGGACAGCTTACTGCCCAAGCAAGGGGACAGCTTACTGCCCAAGCCAGGGGAGAGATTACTGCCCAAGCAAGGGGACAGCTTACTGCCCAAGCAAGGGGACAGCTTACTGCCCAAGCAAAGGGACAGCTTACTGCCCAAGCCAGGGGACAGCTTACTGCCCAAGCAAGGGGACAGCTTACTGCCCAAGCCAGGGGAGAGATTACTGCCCAAGCAAGGGGACAGCTTACTGCCCAAGCCAGGGGACAGCTTACTGCCCAAGCCAGTGAGACTGTTGTATGGAGGAGCCAGTGAGACTGCGGTATGAAGGAGCCAGCGAGACCGTGGTATGGAGGAGCCAGTGAGACTGTGGTATGGAGGAGCCAGTGAGACTGGTATGGAGGAGCCAGTGAGACTGTTGTATGGAGGAGCCAGTGAGACTGTTGTATGGAGGAGCCAGTGAGACTGTGGTATGGAGGAGCCAGTGAGACTGTTGTATGGAGGAGCCAGTGAGACTGTGGTATGGAGGAGCCAGTGAGACTGTGGTATGGAGGAGCCAGTGAGACTGTTGTATGGAGGAGCCAGTGAGACTGTGGTATGGAGGAGCCAGTGAGACTGTGGTATGGAGGCTCAGCTTGTTGATCACTCCAGCAAGATTAAAGATAAATACTGTTTATCATTGTTTGTTAAGCAATAAGTAACTAATCGTGCTAAAAGTCCTCAGTGGTGCTGGTGACACCTAGTCTCAGGTACCTGTGTTTGAAGCTGGGTGGTGCTGGTAACACCTAGTCTCAGGTACCTGTGTTTGAAGCTGGGTGGTGCTGGTGACACCTAGTCTCAGGTACCTGTGTTTGAAGCTGGGTGGTGCTGGTGACACCTAGTCTCAGGTACCTGTGTTTGAAGCTGGGTGGTGCTGGTGACACCTAGTCTCAGGTACCTGTGTTTGAAGCTGGGTGGTGCTGGTAACACCTAGTCTCAGGTACCTGTGTTTGAAGCTGGGTGGTGCTGGTAACACCTAGTCTCAGGTACCTGTGTTTGAAGCTGGGTGGTGCTGGTAACACCTAGTCTCAGGTACCTGTGTTTGAAGCTGGGTGGTGCTAGTAACACCTAGTCTCAGGTACCTGTGTTTGAAGCTGGGTGGTGCTGGTAACACCTAGTCTCAGGTACCTGTGTTTGAAGCTGGGTGGTGCTGGTGACACCTAGTCTCAGGTACCTGTGTTTGAAGCTGGGTGGTGCTGGTGACACCTAGTCTCAGGTACCTGTGTTTGAAGCTGGGTGGTGCTGGTGACACCTAGTCTCAGGTACCTGTGTTTGAAGCTGGGTGGTGCTGGTAACACCTAGTCTCAGGTACCTGTGTTTGAAGCTGGGTGGTGCTGGTAACACCTAGTCTCAGGTACCTGTGTTTGAAGCTGGGTGGTGCTGGTAACACCTAGTCTCAGGTACCTGTGTTTGAAGCTGGGTGGTGCTGGTGACACCTAGTCTCAGGTACATGTGTTTGAAGCTGGGTGGTGCTGGTAACACCTAGTCTCAGGTACCTGTGTTTGAAGCTGGGTGGTGCTGGTAACACCTAGTCTTGGGTACCTGTGTTTGAAGCTGGGTGGTGCTGGTAACACCTAGTCTCAGGTACCTGTGTTTGAAGGTGGGTGGTGCTCTTAACACCTAGTCTCAGGTACCTGTGTTTGAAGCTGGGTGGTGCTGGTGACACCTAGTCTCAGGTACCTGTGTTTGAAGCTGGGTGGTGGTGGTGACACCTAGTCTCAGGTACCTGTGTTTGAAGCTGGGTGGTGCTGGTAACACCTAGTCTCAGGTACCTGTGTTTGAAGCTGGGTGGTGCTGGTAACACCTAGTCTCAGGTACCTATGTTTGAAGCTGGGTGGTGCTGGTGACACCTAGTCTCAGGTACCTGTGTTTGAAGCTGGGTGGTGCTGGTAACACCTAGTCTCAGGTACCTGTGTTTGAAGCTGGGTGGTGCTGGTAACACCTAGTCTCAGGTACCTGTGTTTGAAGCTGGGTGGTGCTGGTAACACCTAGTCTCAGGTACCTGTGTTTGAAGCTGGGTGGTGCTGGTAACACCTAGTCTCAGGTACCTGTGTTTGAAGCTGGGTGGTGCTGGTAACACCTAGTCTCATGTACCTGTGTTTGAAGCTGGGTGGTGCTGGTAACACCTAGTCTCAGGTACCTGTGTTTGAAGCTGGGTGGTGCTGGTAACACCTAGTCTCAGGTACCTATGTTTGAAGCTGGGTGGTGCTGGTAACACCTAGTCTCAGGTACCTGTGTTTGAAGCTGGGTGGTGCTGGTGACACCTAGTCTCAGGTACCTGTGTTTGAAGCTGGGTGGTGCTGGTAACACCTAGTCTCAGGTACCTGTGTTTGAAGCTGGGTGGTGCTGGTAACACCTAGTCTCAGGTACCTGTGTTTGAAGCTGGGTGGTGCTGGTAACACCTAGTCTCAGGTACCTGTGTTTGAAGCTGGGTGGTGCTGGTGACACCTAGTCTCAGGTACCTGTGTTTGAAGCTGGGTGGTGCTGGTAACACCTAGTCTCAGGTACCTGTGTTTGAAGCTGGGTGGTGCTGGTAACACCTAGTCTCAGGTACCTGTGTTTGAAGCTGGGTGGTGCTGGTGACACCTAGTCTCAGGTACCTGTGTTTGAAGCTGGGTGGTGCTGGTAACACCTAGTCTCAGGTACCTGTGTTTGAAGCTGGGTGGTGCTGGTGACACCTAGTCTCAGGTACCTATGTTTGAAGCTGGGTGGTGCTGGTAACACCTAGTCTCAGGTACCTGTGTTTGAAGCTGGGTGGTGCTGGTAACACCTAGTCTCAGGTACCTGTGTTTGAAGCTGGGTGGTGCTGGTGACACCTAGTCTCAGGTACCTGTGTTTGAAGCTGGGTGGTGCTGGTAACACCTAGTCTCAGGTATCTGTGTTTGAAGCTGGGTGGTGCTGGTAACACCTAGTCTCAGGTACCTGTGTTTGAAGCTGGGTGGTGCTAGTGACACCTAGTCTCAGGTACCTGTGTTTGAAGCTGGGTGGTGCTGGTAACACCTAGTCTCAGGTACCTGTGTTTGAAGCTGGGTGGTGCTGGTGACACCTAGTCTCAGGTACCTGTGTTTGAAGCTGGGTGGTGCTAGTGACACCTAGTCTCAGGTACCTGTGTTTGAAGCTGGGTGGTGGTGGTAACACCTAGTCTCAGGTACCTGTGTTTGAAGCTGGGTGGTGCTGGTAACACCTAGTCTCAGGTACCTGTGTTTGAAGCTGGGTGGTGCTGGTGACACCTAGTCTCAGGTACCTGTGTTTGAAGCTGGGTGGTGCTGGTAACACCTAGTCTCAGGTACCTGTGTTTGAAGCTGGGTGGTGCTGGTAACACCTAGTCTCAGGTACCTGTGTTTGAAGCTGGGTGGTGCTGGTGACACCTAGTCTCAGGTACCTGTGTTTGAAGCTGGGTGGTGCTGGTGACACCTAGTCTCAGGTACCTGTGTTTGAAGCTGGGTGGTGCTAGTGACACCTAGTCTCAGGTACCTGTGTTTGAAGCTGGGTGGTGGTGGTAACACCTAGTCTCAGGTACCTGTGTTTGAAGAATCAGATATACAGAATAAAGCATTAATATCAATGGAAGAATCGACGAATTACAAATATTATTATTACAATCATGGGGGAGCGCTAAACCCGTAGGATTATACAGCGCATGTACGGGGATGGATGGAAGGTATCCCGACTCAGTTCAGGGAACCGGAGCACAGAAGAGAACACTGGAGGGTGCAACAGTAAAACACTTGACACTCAAGACACTGAAATATCAGCAGAAGAGGTAAACTGCTGCTGTACGTTTAAGAGTGGAGGAGATAGAATATCATATCAGGTGTGATGGCAGGTGTCGTGATGGCAGGTGAGGAGGACACACAAGCTGCCTCGCCAGCATTCCAGTGTTGACTCACCAAGAACAACTAGCAGGTTCAGAGACACCGGTAATTTTCCAGGAATGCTGAGTGAAACCTCCGTCTGAGTTGCTCACTGGGGCATGTGCTGGGAGTGGCCCACTGTGGCATGTGCTGGGAGTGGCCCACTGGGGCATGTGCTGGGAGTGGCCCACTGGGGCATGTGCTGGGAGTGGCCCACTGTGGCATGTGCTGGGAGTGGCCCACTGGGGCATGTGCTGGGAGTGTCCCACTGGGGCATGTGCTGGGAGTGGCCCACTGGGGCATGTGCTGGGAGTGGCCCACTGTGGCATGTGCTGGGAGTGTCCCACTGGGGCATGTGCTGGGAGTGTCCCACTTGGGCATGTGCTGGGAGTGGCCCACTGGGGCATGTGCTGGGAGTGGCCCACTGGGGCATGTGCTGGGAGTGGCCCACTGGAGCATGTGCTGGGAGTGGCCCACTGGGGCATGTGCTGGGAGTGGCCCACTGGGGCATGTGCTGGGAGTGGCCCACTGGGGCATGTGCTGGGAGTGGCCCACTGGGGCATGTGCTGGGAGTGGCCCACTGGGCATGTGCTGGGAGTGGCCCACTGGGGCATGTGCTGGGAGTGGCCCACTGGGGCATGTGCTGGGAGTGGCCCACTGGGGCATGTGCTGGGAGTGGCCCACTGGGACATGTGCTGGGAATGGCCCACTGGGGCATGTGCTGGGAGTGGCCCACTGGGGCATGTGCTGGGAGTGGCCCAGTGGGGCATGTGCTGGGAATGGCCCACTGGGGCATGTGCTGGGAGTGGCCTACTGGGGCATGTGCTGGGAGTGGCCCACTGGGGCATGTGCTGGGAGTGGCCCACTTGGGCATGTGCTGGGAGTGGCCCACTGGGGCATGTGCTGGGAGTGGCCCACTGGGGCATGTGCTGGGAGTGGCCCACTGGGGCATGTGCTGGGAGTGGCCCACTGGGGCATGTGCTGGGAGTGGCCCACTGGGGCATGTGCTTGGAGTGGCCCACTGTGGCATGTGCTGGGAGTGGCCCACTCGGGCATGTGCTGGGAGAGGCCCACTGGGGCATGTGCTGGGAGTGGCCCACTGGGGCATGTGCTGGGAATGGCCCACTGGGGCATGTGTTGGGAGTGGCCCACTGGGGCATGTGCTGGGAGTGGCCCACTGGGGCATGTGCTGGGAGTGGCCCACTGGGGCATGTGCTGGGAGTGGCCCACTGGGGCATGTGCTGGGAGTGGCCCACTGGGGCATGTGCTGGGAGTGGCCCACTTGGGCATGTGCTGGGAGAGGCTCACTGGGGCATGTGCTGGGAGTGGCCCACTGGGGCATGTGCTGGGAATGGCCCACTGGGGCATGTGCTGGGAGTGGCCCACTGGGGCATGTGCTGGGAGTGGCCCACTGGGGCATGTGCTGGGAGAGGCCCACTGGGGCATGTACTGGGAGTGGCCCACTGGGGCATGTGCTGGGAGAGGCCCACTGGGGCATGTGCTGGGAGAGGCCCACTGGGGCATGTACTGGGAGTGGCCCACTGGTGCATGTGCTGGGAGTGGCCCACTGGGGCATGTGCTGGGAGAGGCTCACTGGGGCATGTGCCGGGAGAGGCCCACTGGGGGATGTTCTGGGAGTGTCCCACTGGGGCATGTGCTGGGAGTGGCCCACTGGGGCATGTGCTGGGAGTGGCCCACTGGGGCATGTGCTGGGAGTGGCCCACTGTGGCATGTGCTGGGAGTGGCCCACTCGGGCATGTGCTGGGAGGCCCACTGGGGCATGTGCTGGGAGTGGCGCACTGGGGCATGTGCTGGGAATGGCCCACTGGGGCATGTGCTGGGAGTGGCCCACTGGGGCATGTGCTGGGAGTGGCCCACTGGGGCATGTGCTGGGAGTGGCCCACTGGGGCATGTGCTGGGAGTGGCCCACTGGGGCATGTGCTGGGAGTGGCCCACTTGGGCATGTGCCGGGAGAGGCCCACTGGGGGATGTTCTGGGAGTGTCCCATTGGGGCATGTGCTGGGAGTGGCCCACTGGGGCATGTGCTGGGAGTGGCCCACTTGGGCATGTGCTGGGAGAGGCCCACTGGGGCATGTGCTGGGAGAGGCCCACTGGGGCATGTATTTGGAGTGGCCCACTGGGGCATGTGCTGGGAGAGGCCCACTGGGGCATGTGCTGGGAGAGGCCCACTGGGGCATGTGCTGGGAGTGTCCTACTGGGGCATGTGCTGGGAGTGGCCCACTGGGGCATGGACATGGGATTGGCCCACTGGGTCATGGGTTGGGAGTGGCCCACTGGGGCATGTGCTGGGAGAGGCCCACTGGGGCATGTGCTGGGAGTGGCCCACTTGGGCATGTGCCGGGAGAGGCCCACTGGGGGATGTTCTGGGAGTGTCCCACTGGGGCATGTGCTGGGAGTGGCCCACTGGGGCATGTGCTGGGAGTGGCCCACTGGGGCATGTGCTGGGAGAGGCCCACTGGGGCATGTGCTGGGAGAGGCTCACTGGGGCATGTACTGGGAGTGGCCCACTGGGGCATGTGCTGGGAGAGGCCCACTGGGGCATGTGCTGGGAGTGTCCTACTGGGGCATGTGCTGGGAGTGGCCCACTGGGGCATGGACATGGGATTGGCCCACTGGGCCATGGGTTGGGAGTGGCCCACTGGGGCATGTGCTGGGAGAGGCCCACTGGGGCATGTGCTGGGAGTGGCCCACTGGGGCATGTGCTGGGAGAGGCCCACTGGGGCATGTGCTGGGAGTGACCCACTGGGGCATGGGCATGGGAGTGGCCCACTGGGGCATGGACATGGGAGTGGCCCACTGGGGCATGTGCTAGGAGAGGCCCACTAGGGCATGTGCTGGGAGAGGCCCACTGGGGCATGTGCTGGGAGTGGCTCACTGGGGCATGTGCTGGGAGAGGCCCACTGGGGCATGTGCTGGGAGTGACCCACTGGGGCATGGGCATGGGAGTGGCCCACTGGGGCATGGACATGGGAGTGGCCCACTGGGGCATGGACATGGGAGTGGCCCACTGGGGCATGGACATGGGAGTGGCCCACTGGGGCAAGGGTTGGGAGCGACCCGCTGGTTCAGGGGCTAGGAGCGACCCGCTGGTTTAGGGGCTAGGGGCGACCCGCTGGTCCAGGGGCTAGAAGCGACCCGCTGGTCCAGGGGCTAGGAGCGACCCGCTGGTCCAGGGGCTAGGAGCGACCCGCTGGTCCAGGGGCTAGGAGCGACCCGCTGGTCCAGGGGTAAGGAGCGACCCGCTGGTCCAGGGGCTAGGAGCGACCCGCTGGTCCAGGGGCTAGGAGCGACCCGCTGGTCCAGGGGCTAGGGGTGACGTGCTGGGGTATGCGCTAGGAGTTCAAGCATGTTACCTGTTCCCACCAGTAAAATAGCGATGAAAGTGAACTATCAGTGTATATATACCCATAGATACACACACCTGTCAGTGTATATATACCGATAGATACTAACACCTGTCAGTGTATATATCCTGTAATACATGCCTTTCACTTCCTGGACTAAACAAGGTAACACTGCTAACCCTACATTAGACAACTGTTCCCCATCCCTGACATAACACGTCATTCTTAAGAAGAGGCTCCGCAAGTGAAGTTAACGTGATGCAATTTCCACCCTCGACGCCAGGATGCTACCTGTGAGAGAGATCCTGCCATCCTCATTATGTTTGTTAGTGTCCTATACCTGACAGGCACAACCTTACTCCTACACTTCCGAACAGTATTACCTCAAGTGATGAGCTGATACTAGGGTTGTTCCCTTTACCTGTTATGTTGTTTCTCAGTCTGCTAGCATCATCCTCCATCCCAGACCCAGGAAAACACACTCTTTTAGTAACATCCCAGACCCAGGAAAACACACTCTTTTAGTAACATCCCAGACCCAGGAAAACACACTCTTTTAGTAACATCCCAGACCAAGGAAAACACACTCTTTTAGTAACATCCCAGACCCAGGAAAACACACTCTTTTAGTAACATCCCAGACCCAGGAAAACACACTCTTTTAGTAACATCCCAGACCCAGGAAAACACACTCTTTTAGTAACATCCCAGACCCAGGAAAACACACTCTTTTAGTAACATCCCAGACCCAGGAAAACACACTCTTTTAGTAACATCCCAGACCCAGGAAAACACACTCTTGTAGTAACATTCCAGACCCAGGAAAACACTCTTGTAGTAACATTCCAGACCCAGGAAAACACTCTTGTAGTAACATCCCAGACCCAGGAAAACACACTCTTGTAGTAACATCCCAGACCCAGGAAAACACACTCTTGTAGTAACATTCCAGACCCAGGAAAACACACTCTTGTAGTAACATCCCAGACCCAGGAAAACACACTCTTGTAGTAACATCCCAGACCCAGGAAAACACTCTTGTAGTAACATCCCAGACCCAGGAAAACACACTCTTGTAATAACATCCCAGACCCAGGAAAACACTTTTGTAGTAACATCCCAGACCCAGGAAAACACACTCTTGTAATAACATCCCAGACCCAGGAAAACACTTTTGTAGTAACATCCCAGACCCAGGAAAACACTTTTGTAGTAACATCCCAGACCCAGGAAAACACACTCTTGTAATAACATCCCAGACCCAGGAAAACACTTTTGTAGTAACATCCCAGACCCAGGAAAACACACTCTTGTAATAACATCCCAGACCCAGGAAAACACTTTTGTAGTAACATCCCAGACCCAGGAAAACACTTTTGTAGTAACATCCCAGACCCAGGAAAACACTCTTGTAGTAACATCCCAGACCCAGGAAAACACACTCTTGTAATAACATCCCAGACCCAGGAAAACACTTTTGTAGTAACATCCCAGACCCAGGAAAACACTCTTGTAGTAACATCCCAGACCCAGGAAAACACTCTTGTAGTAACATCCCAGACCCAGGAAAACACTCTTGTAGTAACATCCCAGACCCAGGAAAACACTCTTGTAGTAACATCCCAGACCCAGGAAAACACTTTTGTAGTAACATCCCAGACCCAGGAAAACACACTCTTGTAATAACATCCCAGACCCAGGAAAACACACTCTTGTAGTAACATCCCAGACCCAGGAAAACACTCTTGTAGTAACATCCCAGACCCAGGAAAACACACTCTTTTAGTAACATCCCAGACCCAGGAAAACACACTCTTGTAATAACATCCCAGACCCAGGAAAACACACTCTTGTAGTAACATCCCAGACCCAGGAAAACACTCTTGTAGTAACATCCCAGACCCAGGAAAACACACTCTTTTAGTAACATCCCAGACCCAGGAAAACACTCTTGTAGTAACATCCCAGACCCAGGAAAACACTCTTGTAGTAACATCCCAGACCCAGGAAAACACACTCTTTTAGTAACATCCCAGACCCAGGAAAACACTCTTGTAGTAACATCCCAGACCCAGGAAAACACTCTTGTAGTAACATCCCAGACCCAGGAAAACACTCTTGTAGTAACATTCCAGACCCAGGAAAACACTCTTGTAGTAACATCCCAGACCCAGGAAAACACACTCTTGTAGTAACATCCCAGACCCAGGAAAACACACTCTTGTTAGAAACACACACACACATTATATATATATAGTTATGGTCGTGTTGTGGTAGTCCAGAGGACTGAGGAAGGGTTCTTGATGTGGTTCGGACATGTAGAGAGAATGGAATGAAACAGAATGACTTACAGTGTATAAATCTGTAGTGGAGGGAAGGCGGGGTAGGGGTCGGCCTAGGAAAGGTTTGAGGGAGGGGGTAAAGGAGGTTTTGTGTACGAGGGGCTTGGACTTCCAGCAAGCATGCGTGAGCGTATTTGATAGGAGTGAATGGAGACAAATGGTTTTTAATACTTGAGGTGCTGTTGGAGTGTGAGCAAAGTAACATTTATGAAGGGATTCAGGGAAACCGGCAGGCCGGACTTGAGTCCTGGAAATGGGAAGTACAGTGCCTGCACTCTGAAGGAGGGGTGTTAATGTTGCAGTTTAAAAACTGTAGTGTAAAGCACCCTTCTGGCAAGACAGTGATGGAGTGAATGATGGTGAAAGTTTTTCTTTTTCGGGCCACCCTGCCTTGGTGGGAATCGGCCAGTGTGTTATATATATATACATATATATATATTTATATATATATATATATATATATATATAGATATATATATATATATATATATATATATATATATATATATATATATATATATATATATATATATATATATATATATATGTCTTGCCAAATATGTAAAACTGGTCAATTATCAAGAACTCATTTAAAATTAAGTCCTTTCTAAAAATTTCTTATATATTTAAAGATATATTTTTTTCATTAATGTTAATGTAAAAATTTTTAATTTTGCACCAAAAGAAACTTAGAAAACTTACCTAACCTTATTATAAGAAGAACAATTTATTTTAGCCTAACCCAACTAAATATATTTTAGATTTGTTTACAGTAATTTAATACTAAACAAACACAATGAAATATATTTTTTTCGTTAGGTTGAGAATGATTTTCGCGAAATTATTGCATACACAAATTTTCACTTGTCCTATATGGCAAGATGAGCGTTGCTATTTAAGCCAAGATCGCAAGTTCTGCCTATTCGGCACGACATATATATATATATATATATATATATATATATATATATATATATATATATATATATATATATATATATATATATATATGAATATAAGAGAGAGAAAGAGGGAAGGAGGTAGTGGAGAGGGAAGAAAAAGAGAGAGAATGAGATACACATAAACACTAAACCTGCTCTGACACATGATCGTAGGGACTTCCCCCTGCATGTTTTTTTTTTTTTTGTAACCTAACGTCATTAGGTTGACAGACACCTCTTACCCAACAGTGACCTTAAACACTACTGCAGTGTTTACTGTTGTACAACATCAAGATAAAACATTCCAGCAAGTACTGAAATTTCTAACACATTTTCCCCTCAGGATGCAAGTCACAACAATTAGTTGACACATGTATACATGGGCGGAGGCTATATACGTGTAAGGCTGTTGCTCCGTGTTAGGGAATCAAACCTGGAACTCTGGAATTGCGAGTCGAATGTTGTCAGTGGTGGTGGGAGGATTGAATGTGGGTGTAGTGGGATGGTCTGGTTGGATGAAGGAAGGATTGAGGTGGATGTAGCGTGGTAGACTGGAAATAGTGAAGATAAGTGGTTGTAGCATGATGGACTGGTTGGATGAAGGGAGAACTGAGGTGCGGTGGTTTGAGGGCTGTAAGTTGCAAGTGGGTTGAGCCACGAGACTGTAATTACTAGGTACTAGTTTTAGTGTAGTGTGTGTGTGTGTGTGTGTGTGTGTGTGTGTGTGTGTGTGTGTGTGTGTGTGTGTGTACTCACATAGTTACTCATGGTGGTGTTGAGGTAGTACTTACATTAGTGTGTACAGCTGGATGGAGGTCTCTGAGTCCCACCTGCTACTTAAGACTCACTAGCTGTGCTGATTCACAATCTCAAGACTATCATAATTACTCTTGAAGCTGAGCATGCAGTTGGCTACCACTTCCTCATCCAGCACCGTCCAGTTACTGGCAACTCTGACACACAACAACAACTAGACGATAGCAAAGACGAAGATAAAGTAATATATTACAGTGCTCATTAACAGAAAGCTTCGTCATGTCCAGAGCTTTACCCAGTCATGAAACTTAAAAGCTCTACACAAAATGAAGGAATGTCCTCATAAAAACTTCTTCTGTAGCGTATACGTCTTCATTAAACAAGTTGGGGACTCTTGTCAAGAACTTAACAGTGTTTCATGAACTCCAGTAGTTGTGTTGCAGGTGTGTAGTGCCGGGTTGTGCTCTAAGTCACAGTCAACAACAGTTATAATTACCACTGAACACGAAAAGAGTACAGTCAGTATTAACTCAGGTTTTTTCATATCTTATTTGTTCGCCAAATCATTTAGCTTGAGAATCTCTGTAGTTTTTGTATGGAACACACAAGAACTACAAGGATACTCAAGCCAACTTAATAAATAACAGTGAATATATCACAAGAATCAGAGGTCACAACTGAGTCTGACGTCTGACCAGCAGGTGATGTGAGTCTGACGTCTGACCAGCAGGTGATGTGAGTCTGACGTCTGACCAGCAGGTGATCTGAGTCTGACGTCTGACCAGCAGGTGATCTGAGTCTGACGTCTGACCAGCAGGTGATCTGAGTCTGACGTCTGACCAGCAGGTGATGTGAGTCTGACGTCTGACCAGCAGGTGATGTGAGTCTGACGTCTGACCAGCAGGTGATCTGAGTCTGACGTCTGACCAGCAGGTGATCTGAGTCTGACGTCTGACCAGCAGGTGATCTGAGTCTGACGTCTGACCAGCAGGTGATCTGAGTCTGACGTCTGACCAGCAGGTGATCTGAGTGGATGGAACAATTATCGTAACAAAGTAAACACTTCCCCCCCCCCCACAATACTCCCTTAAAACATCAGACTGTCGCAGTACACTTAACAATCACCAGACAACGATCTAGGGTTGATAACCTCCACTAGATGGCTCTAGTTGTCGTGGTTGTAGTTAGTAGCGATGACCACATGATTGTGGGTTGTCTAGCATGTACCAAAATAAATACATACATACCGGGCGCACGCAACACTGTGGTTCCATGCTGGTGCTGAGTATTCTCCTGGCAGTTTTAACACGAATTGTGTATCAATACTCCATCACGGAAGGTGTTCAGGTTCTTGCATTTTTAATACACATTTTCCAAGCTTTCAGGCGCCTTTCACACTCTAGATTCTCTTACGTGTGGCTTTTACTATTGACATTTTAATAGCCGTTCGTCAACTTTTGATAACCACCTCCAGCTTCTGTACCAAACTTCTTGCAAACCTTTGGATATTCTTTTGTAATTTCTTATGCATGATCAGGTGAGGGCTCCATGCTGGCGCTGTGTACTCTAATATACACCTAACACCTATACGCCTATAATATTTTAAATGACATTTAAGGTTTCAGGACCCAGATATTAGGTTGGTTAGAGTTGCATATGCCACTGAATTTGCACGATGGACATATACTTCTGGTGATATGCTTGGTGTAATGTCGACTACCAACGCTTTCTCCATGCACTTTGTCACACCTCCCAGGTTGTATTCCGTGTCCAGTATTCTCACCCTGTCTCATATTCTCCAGACTTGACATTTTTCAGGATGACTTGGTCAGTCATCTTCAAACTTATCTGTCTTGTGTACTCACCTATTTGTGGTTGCAGGGGCCGAGTCGCAGCTTCTGTGTGTGTGTGTGTGTGTGTGTGTGTGTGTGTGTGTGTGTGTGTGTGTGTGTGTGTGTGTGTGTGTGTGTGTGTGTGTGTGTGTGTGTGTGTGTGTGTGTATGTGTACAAAAGGAAGAGAGAAGACCACTGGCTTCGGCTAATGCAATATTGGTTAGCAGACAGATGGAGGAGTAGGGGAGGGAGGGAGACAGAGATGGGGATGGTTGTGGTAGTGGTAGGGATGGTGGTAGTGGTGGGGACTGTGGTAGTGGCGGGGGTAGTAGTGGTGGTGTTAATGGTGGGGATGTTGGTAGTGGTGGGGGTAGTAGTTGTGGTGTTAGTGGTGGGGGTAGTAGTTGTGGTGTTAGTGGTGGGGGAAGTAGTGATGGTGTTAGTGGTGGGGGTAGTAGTGATGGTGTTAGTGGTAGGGATGATGGTAGTGTTAGGGTTCAGGTTGATGCAATACTCTGGTTCTGTTTCTAGTTCTCTTGTACTAGTTGCACTTCCCCCCCCCCTCTCCTCCTCCTCGCCTCTGGCCCTGGACATGGTAGCAGATGAGCTGGGCACAGTGCCAAGTAGTGCCAAGTAGCTTTACTGAAGCCTTCAAAGATTTAGACAGAAAATAATAATAGAGAGTAAAATGTAGGCTTATAAACACAGCAGACCTCTTGTTGATTGCCTCTCATCCCTTACATGTACTCACCTAATTGTGGTTGCAGGGGTCAAGACTCTGCTCCTGGCCCTGCCTCTTCACTGATCGCTACTAGGTCCACTCTCTGCTCCATGAGCTTTATCATACCTCGTCTTAAAGCTATGTATGGTTCCTGCCTCCACTACATCACTTGCTAGGCTATTCCACTTCCTGGCAACTCTATGACTGAAGAAATACTTCCTAACATCCCTTTGACTCGTCTGAGTCTTCGGCTTCCAATTGTGACCCCTTGTTTCTGTGTCCCATCTCTGGAACATCCTGTCTGTCTACCTTATCTATTCCACGCAGCATTTTGTATGTCGTTATCATGTCTTCCCTAACCCTTGTCCTCCATTGTCGTCAGACCGATTTCCATCAACCTTTCTTCGTAGTACATTTCCCTGAGCTCCGGAACTAACCTTGTTGCAAACCTTTGCGCTTTCTCTAATTTCTTGACGTGCTTGACCAGGTGTGGGTTCCACACTGGTGCTGCATACTCCAGTATGGGCCTGACGTACACAGTGTACAGTGTCTTGAATGATTCCTTACTAAGGTGTCGGAACGCTATTCTCAGGTCCACTGTGCACACCAGCCTTTGTTAGCTCCTTTTACATGTGCACACCAGCCTATCTTAGTTCCTCTTATAAGTGCACACCAGCCTGTCTTAGTTTCTCTTACAAGTGCACACCAGCCTGTCTTAGTTCCTCTTACAAGGCACATCAGCCTGTCTTAGTTCCTCTTACAAGTGCACACCAGCCTGTCTTAGTTCCTCTTACAAGTGCACATCAGCCTGTCTTAGTTCCTCTTACAAGTGCACACCAGCCTGTCTTGGTTCCTCTTACAAGTGCACACCAGCCTGTCTTAGTTCCTCTTACAAGTGCACACCAGCCTGTCTTAGTTCCTCTTACAAGTGCACACCAGCCTGTCTTAGTTCCTCTTACAAGTGCACACCAGCCTGTCTCAGTTCCTCTTACAAGTGCACACCAGCCTGTCTCAGTTCCTCTTACAAGTGCACACCAGCCTGTCTTAGTTCCTCTTACAAGTGCACACCAGCCTGTCTTAGTTCCTCTTACAAGTGCACACCAGCCTGTCTTAGTTCCTCTTACAAGTGCACACCAGCCTGTCTTAGTTCCTCTTACAAGTGCACACCAGTCTGTCTTAGTTCCTCTTACAAGTGCACACCAGCCTGTCTTAGTTCCTCTTACAAGTGCACACCAGCCTGTCTTAGTTCCTCTTACAAGTGCACACCAGTCTGTCTTAGTTCCTCTTACAAGTGCACACCAGCCTGTCTTAGTTCCTCTTACAAGTGCACACCAGCCTGTCTTAGTTCCTCTTACAAGTGCACACCAGTCTGTGCACAACTGTAAACGCCAGTAAATACTGGTGTGGTGCTGGCGGTCAGACATTACAAAACACTACTAACAACACAGCTGCTGTAACACAGTTGAACAGAGAACGTCATGTATATTTTTAAGGAGTTGAACAGCCGCAACTAGTGTGAGTATCCTTGTACACTCTTTGATGTGGCGGAGATGACCATCAGAAGAGGCTGGAACACACCTCTCAAGGGAGGTTCCTTGATGCTGGTGAGGGGCTCTTGATCTAGGGAATTGGATCTGTGCTTCACTTCCCCGAATTGAGCCTAGATGCCTTCCATGCCCCCATCCCCACAGGCGCTGTATAATTCTTAAGGGTTTAACGCTCCCCATAATAATAATAATAATAATGGAACACACAGAGAAGATCAGTGGTAAATGACAGCCAAGATTATTCTCTAAAGTTCCGGAGATAAGAAGAGGCTGGAATACCTTGAAATCTCTCTCCCAAACGATCATTGATTTGCTTAATAATAACCCACACGGAACAGAAAGTCAGGAGATTAACTGATAAATCTCGAATATTTCGACTCCCTTCTGGGATCCTCTTCAGCAGAAGAGGGGTCGAAATTTACAGATTAATTAATCTCCTGAGTTTTAGTCTCCATACGAGTTATTATTGAGCACTGACAAGTGTTCATTACACTCTTAGTTGACCAGTGATATACTAGTGGGTACAGAAAGGGGCAGTTTTGATGTAGGAACCTTCACGAGTTGTATGACAGTAATGGGGACGCAGTAGGCACCACAGTGTCTAAAACAGTACACAATGTACTGGAATGACTATCACAGTGTCTGAAACAGTACACAGTATACTGGAATGACAAACTGCACAGTGACAGATCTACCGTATAAAGTAGTCTTGCAGACTAGACAAGTATAGTTACTGAACTGACACTCAAGTCACCTTGATACAAGGACAGTTTGAAGGTCACAGCACTAACAACACAATAAACAAGGCACGAGTGGGGTATACATTAAGCTACGAGGGAGTATACATCAAGCCACGAGGAAGTATACATCAAGCATACCAACTTGGATTGATAAACGTTTCTGTCCTTCCTGGAGCAATATAAAGTCCTAGACAGGCCTAAACATCGTCTTGAGAGTTAGTTGTAAATTGCTCCACACCTCTACAACACAACTGTCATCAAAGATTGTTAAGTTATACGATGAATTAAGGAAAGATTCTGGACTTCACCTTACGAAACAGACAAAGCGAATACGATAGTAATTATGGACAAGGTAGATTATAAGGGAAAGATGAACATGTTATTGTGAGGCGGTGTATTTACGTGCCTCATTAACCAGCACACTTGATACACTTACCACCCGAGACATACAAAACCTGTCTCAAAATCCTGAGATACGAGGAACGTTAGATATATCCGGCGCCAGGACACAAATCTGTCATCGTCAGACATATGTGACGTCAGGGACACATCCCCACTCTCATGTGCAAGTTGGTGTACATAATAATGTAGAATGTAGGTACGTGTGTGTATTGCAAACATATACACATCCTGTGTGTGTGTGTGTGTAAGTACTGGTGTATAGTGTCACAGTATCCCGGATATGTAAGTGTAGTACATACAACTTCCTCCCAGTGTCTAGTAGGAGCGGCTGACTAAAAACACATATTGCAACGACGACTTCTAAGTAGTACCCTGCCTGCTCTGCCATATATATATGTCGTGCCGAATAGGCAGAACTTGCGATCTTGGCTTAAATAGCAACGCTCATCTTGCCATATAGGACAAGTGAAAATTTGTGTATGCAATAATTTCGCCAAAATCATTTTGAACCTAAGGAAAAAAATATATTTCACTGTGTTTGTTTAGTATTAAATTACTGTAAACAAATCTAAAATATATTTAGTTGGGTTAGGCTAAAATAAATTGTTCTTGTTATAATAAGGTTAGGTAAGTTTTCTAAGTTCCTTTTGGTGCAAAATTAAAATTTTTTACATTATCACTAATGAAAAAAATATATCTTTAAACGTATAAGAGAAAATTTTAGAAAAGACTTAATTTTAAATGAGTTCTTGCTAATTGACCAGTTTTACATATTCGGCACGATATATATATATATATATATATATATATATATATATATATATATATATATATATATATATATATATATATATATATATATATATATATAGGGAGGTACTACCTCTATAACTGTACTGGGGACCCTCATCCTCAGAGAAGATAATAGATGTACCTCAGGGAAAACCCAAGGTTGTCCCCGGAGCTGTTTGAATATTTTCTTCTCCTACCACCCCCTATTTTTTATATTCTGTGGGAAATTTTTGTTAATAGACAGAATACATTTACAGAAAACAAACATAAATGCACTGGTACAATATATCAATATATACAATATATCGCGTCCGGCTTCGGAGGAGCCGGACGCCAGCCCAGTATGCAACAAGCATTTTCACTCTGGATGGCCACGTTGAGGCGCTGGAACATGAAAGTGGCTGCCCTTGGGTCCCTGGTGGTGTCGATGAGTCTGGAACCCAATTCTTTAAGGAAGCGTGTGGCAATTTTTCCCCATGATCCCAAGGTTTCTGATCCCACTGGGACAAATTTATACTGTTGGCTAATGTCCCTGTACTTGCTGATCTTGTACTCCTCCCTGTGGTCAGCAGCTCCTCCCTGTCGCCCAACACTGTGATGGATATAGGTGTCAGCCAGTGTGGACACACAGGTATAGTCCCATCATGTGTATCGATGTCTTTCATCCTGCGTGCCATCGTCCGGAGGTCTGAAATTTTTTTCTCTAGAATCAGATCGATGGCACTGGGCCCAAGAGCACCAAGGAGAGCGCTGTTGGCTGGATCAATGGCTCGTGCTCCTGGTAAAACAGCACTAATATTCTGGATCATCTGTTGATTGGTAGAAACTATTTCACATTTCGTGGAGTTTAAAGATAGATCCAGGCTCTCTCCCATGTCTTTAATTTTTCTGATGTCCTCTAGGAGAGATTCTGTTGTGCCAGCTAGGGTACCACCATCCAAAAACCAGATATTGAGCTCACTGGAGAGTGGTTCTGTGACTTGATGACCAGACAGAATAGAAAGGGGGCGACAGGGTCCCCCTGTTGCACACCCTCACAAGTCAATTTCATGGTCTCCAAACAATAGTTTAGAGATCACACTATAACACGATTCAATGAAGAGATAGAGGGAAAAGATGTGTCTAGAAACTGCTCTGAGCAGCATCCCTTCTGATTAAGTTGAAAGCGTTGGCAAAGTCCAATTTGATCCAAGCTTTTTCATCGGACAACTGATTTTGAATCATTAACAGAACTGCGGCTCGGCCAGGACTCAATCCTGCGTTCCCGTGCCCAGTACTGTGTGAACCGAACACAGTACGCATCACTCTCCACTGGACCACCATCTATATATATATATATATATATATATATATATATATATATATATATATATATATATATATATATATATATGCAAAACAACCACAGGGGAGTTGAATGATAGCTTTAGGCCTTTCGTTTTGCAATTAACACATCAGGAGCTTCCAATGTTGCAGAAAATATATCTAAGCAAATACGAGCATAGGGAATGCCTTTGCTGGCAGCAAAGGTACATCTTATTGTATACATTGAGATATACACCTCTCAGTGTATACATTGAGAGAGCTGTAGGTACAGGATCACCAGGAAACTATTGAGGGTGGGTGGCGCCCCTCCCCCCATAAAACGAAAATCTATTTACCATCATTCATTCATTAGCTGTATTCCCAGAAGTGAACACACCTCACACATGCACACCAGTAATTACACCTACACACCTGTAATTACAATATACTGCGGTAATTACAGCCAAACGAGCAGCGCGCCATTGTTCCAGCAGACCTGTGTGGGAACAACCTGCTTACCATGTATAGTGACTAGGTGCCTAGGAGGGGAGACTAGGTGCCTAGGAGGGGAGACTAGGTGCCTAGGAGGGGAGACTAGGTGCCTAGGAGGGGAGACTAGGTACCTAGGAGGGGTGACTAGGTGCCTAGGAGGGGAGACTAGGTGCCTAGGAGGGGAGACTAGGTGCCTAGGTGCCTAGGAGGGGAGATTAGGTGCCTAGGAGGGGAGACTAGGTGCCTAGGAGGGGTGACTAGGTGCCTAGGAGGGGTGACTAGGTGCCTAGGAGAGACTAGGTGCCTAGGAGGGGTAATTAGGTACTTGGGAGGGGAGATTAGGTACCTATTAGGGGACACTAGGTGCCTAGGAGGAGTGACTAGGTGCCTAGGAGGGTGACTAGGTGCCTAGGAGGGGAGACTAGGTGCCTAGAAGGGGAGACTAGGTGCCTAGAAAGGGTGACTAGGTACCTAGGAGGAGAGACAAGGCACCGCCCCTCCCACCTGGCTTATGTTAAGGTGGCGGAGTATAGAAGGGAGAAAGTGGGAGTATAGATGGGAGCGGGAGTATAGAAAGGAGGGGGAGGGAGGGAGTATAGCAGTGAGAGGGAGGGGAGGAGTATAGAAGGCAGGGGTCACCCTGGTGGGGGGGGGGAAGAGAGTTATAGATATCCCCAATGGAAATAAATGGTATAAAATACCGACACAATGGAAATATAAACACATATGCAGTATAATGTGGTCCTTTATTGACAACGTTTCGCCCATACAGTGGGCTTTTTCAAGTCACACACAGATCTACCTGGGGTGGAAGGTACGAGAGTATTTATAGTCAGGTTCAGAATGTTGAGGTCAGGTGGAGAATGCTGCATCTGATGATCTACCGAGTGGGGTTATAATCTATAATCTTGGGTGGTATAAACCTTGGTAATAAATACCGACAAGTTGGTTTAGAAAGACACGTAAGCAAACACTATAACATATTTATTAGAAAACGTTTCGGTCCTGGGACCTTGATCACTTCTAACATGTTAGAAGTGATCAAGGTCCCAGGACCGAAACGTTTTCTAATAAATATGTCATAATCTTGGGTACCCAAGATTATAGATTCTATAACCCCACTCGGTAGATCATCAGATGCAGCATTCTCCACCTGACCTCAACATTCTGAACCTGACTATAAATACTCGCGTACCTTCCACCCCAGGTAGACCTCGACTCCAGGCTGAGGGACTGATTACCTCAAACTCCTCCTCTCCTTACGCCTTTCTACTTTGTATTGGACTGATGAAGCCACTGTGTGGCGAAACGTTTCCTGAATAAAGATTCCCATATGTTGCGTAAGTGTCTCAATCGTCAACTTGTCGGTTTTTCAAACCATTCATCAGATCTGTTTGTGACTTGAAAAAGTCCACTGTGTGGGCGAAACGTTGTCAATAAAGGATCACATTATACTGCATATGTGTTTATATTTCCAGATATCCCCAAGAATAGAAATAATAAATAAATATTATTATTGCAGTTTATAATTATTACTTATTATAATTTATAATTATTATTATTATTATTATTATTATTATTATTATTATTATTATTATTATTATTATTATTATTATTACTGTAGTAGCAGCTGTACATGACCTGTGTAGTACACAACTCGAGCTCTAGCAGTTTTGAACCAGTCCTTACACCTGTTCACCTAGCAGTAAGTAGGTACCTGGGTGTTGACCTAGTAGTAAGTAGGTACCTGGGTGTTGACCTAGTAGTAAGTAGGTATTTGGGTGTTGACCTAGCAGTAAGTAGGTACCTGGGTGTTGACCTAGTAGTAAGTAGGTATTTGGGTGTTGACCTAGCAGTAAGTAGGTACCTGGGTGTTGACCTAGTAGTAAGTAGGTATTTGGGTGTTGACCTAGCAGTAAGTAGGTACCTGGGTGTTGACCTAGCAGTAAGTAGGTATTTGGATGTTGACCTAGAAGTACCTAGGTACCTGGGTGTTGACCTAGTAGTAAGTAGGTACCTGGGTGTTGACCTAGCAGTAAGTAGGTATTTGGATGTTGACCTAGAAGTACCTAGGTACCTGGGTGTTGACCTAGTAGTAAGTAGATACCTGGGTGTTGACCTAGCAGTAAGTAGGTACATGGGTGTTGACCTAGCAGTAAGTAGGTATTTGGATGTTGACCTAGCAGTACGTAGGTACCTGGGTGTTGACCTAGTACTACGTAGGCACCTGGGTGTTGACCTAGCAGTAAGTAGGTGCCTGGGTGTTGACCTAGTACTACGTAGGCACCTGGGTGTTGACCTAGCAGTAAGTAGGTGCCTGGGTGTTGGTCTTGTGACCAAGACCTTCTGACTGATTTAGACTGCATATCACATGATACAGTGTGTTAATGAGGTCTCTCCACACCAGTCAGGTGGTAGTCAGTTGACAGTCAGGTGACAGTTGGCGGTCAGGTGACAGTTGGCAGTCAGGTGACAATAAGTTGGTAGTCAAGTGGCAGGCAGGTGGCAATCAGACGGCTGTCAAGTGGCAATTAGATAGCTGTCCAGGTGCCTCCTAGCTCACTGGTAAGAGCATTCCACTCACAATCGCAAGGTCCCGGGTTCGATTCCCAGTCACAGAGAAATATATGAGTAAGTGTGCTTACACCACTGCTGCCCCTGCCCACCTAGCAGAATAAAATGTGTACCTGTGTGTTAGCAGACTGTTGTGGGTCGCATTCATGGGGGAAATGTGTGAGAAACTCCAGTACTGTGTGTAAGAAACTCCAGTACTGTGAGAAACTCCATTACTTGGTACATAATACTGGCAATTAAACAATAGACAAGAGGTCGTAGGTGTACCGGGAGCCAGACAGACCAACCTAACCAGCTAGATCCGGCCCTCTGCTATCAGCTGCCCCTTTCAGCCAGATAGTGTTTCAGGAAGCAGTGAAAAAAAGGTGTACTGAATAATCTTAGGTACACGAGCAGTGTGTGGCTGCCTGTGTCTGTGTGATTGTTACACAGTGGGAACACCTAGTGTGGATGGCTGCCTGTATCTCTGTGATTGTTACACAGTGGGAACACCTAGTGTGGATGGCTGCCTGTATCTGTGTGATTGTTACACAGTGGGAACACCTAGTGTGGATGGCTGCCTGTATCTGTGTGATTGTTACACAGTGGGAACACCTAGTGTGGATGGCTGCCTGTATCTCTGTGATTGTTACACAGTGGGAACACCTAGTGTGGATGGCTGCCTGTATCTCTGTGATTGTTACATAGTGGGAACACCTAGTATGGGTGGCTGCCTGTATCTCTGTGACTGTTACACAGTTGGAACACCTAATGTGGGTGGCTGCCTGTCTCTGTGATTGTTACACAGTGGGAACACCTAGTGTGGGTGGCTGCCTGTATGTGTGATTGTTACACAGTGGGAACACCTAGTGTGTGTGGCTGCCTGTATCTCTGTGATTGTTACACAGTGGGAACACCTAGTATGGGTGGCTGCCTGTATCTGTGTGATTGTTACACAGTGGGAACACCTAGTGTGTGTGGCTGCCTGTATCTCTGTGATTGTTACACAGTGGGAACACCTAGTATGGGTGGCTGCCTGTATCTCTGTGATTGTTACACAGTGGGAACACCTAGTATGGGTGGCTGCCTGTATCTCTGTGATTGTTACACAGTGGGAACACCTAGTATGGGTGGCTGCCTGTATATCTGTGATTGTTACACAGTTGGAACACCTAATGTGGGTGGCTGCCTGTGTCTCTGTGATTGTTACACAGTGGGAACACCTAATGTGGGTGGCTGCCTGTGTCTCTGTGATTGTTACACAGTGGGGACACCTAGTATGGGTGGCTGCCTGTGTCTCTGTGATTGTTACACAGTGGGGACACCTAGTATGGGTGGCTGCCTGTATCTCTGTGACTGTTACACAGTTGGAACACCTAATGTGGGTGGCTGCCTGTGTCTCTGTGATTGTTACACAGTGGGGACACCTAGTATGGGTGGCTGCCTGTGTCTCTGTGATTGTTACACAGTGGGGACACCTAGTATGGGTGGCTGCCTGTATCTCTGTGATTGTTACACAGTGGGGACACCTAGTATGGGTGGCTGCCTGTATCTCTGTGACTGTTACACAGTTGGAACACCTAATGTGGGTGGCTGCCTGTGTCTCTGTGATTGTTACACAGTGGGGACACCTAGTATGGGTGGCTGCCTGTGTCTCTGTGATTGTTACACAGTGGGAACACCTAGTATGGGTGGCTGCCTGTGTCTCTGTGATTGTTACACAGTGGGAACACCTAGTGTGTGTGGCTGCCTGTATCTCTGTGATTGTTACACAGTGGGAACACCTAGTATGGGTGGCTGCCTGTATCTCTGTGATTGTTACACAGTGGGAACACCTAGTATGGGTGGCTGCCTGTGTCTCTGTGATTGTTACACAGTGGGGACACCTAGTATGGGTGGCTGCCTGTGTCTGTGTGATTGTTACACAGTGGGAACACCTAGTATGGGTGGCTGCCTGTGTCTCTGTGATTGTTACACAGTGGGGACACCTAGTATGGGTAGCTGCTTGTGTCTCTGTGATTGTTACACAGTGGGGACACCTAGTATGGGTGGCTGCCTGTGACTCTGTGATTGTTACACAGTGGGGACACCTAGTATGGGTGGCTGCCTGTATCTCTGTGATTGTTACACAGTGGGGACACCTAGTATGGGTGGCTGCCTGTGTCTCTGTGATTGTTACACAGTGGGGACACCTAGTATGGGTGGCTGCCTGTGTCTGTGTGATTGTTACACAGTGGGAACACCTAGTATGGGTGGCTGCCTGTGTCTCTGTGATTGTTACACAGTGGGGACACCTAGTATGGGTGGCTGCCTGTGTCTCTGTGATTGTTACACAGTGGGGACACCTAGTATGGGTGGCTGCCTGTATCTCTGTGATTGTTACACAGTTGGAACAATATCTAGGATTGATATAGAGGGGTAATGAAGAGGTAAATGTGTGTTACATGCAGCTGAACATTTTAAATGAACAAACATGGCTCTTTCAGGACTGAACAAATATTCTAAGATTGTAAATGAGTTTGTTGTTTGTTTACTGTGGCAGTGAGTAGAGTGCCAGGAGGGCACTGCCCGCCCTCGGGAACCCCACGCTATAACAATAAAACTGATAAACTTCAGATTGGCATTATATATATATATATATATATATATATATATATATATATATATGTATATATATATATATATATATATATATATATATATATAAATATATATTTATATATATATCTATATATACGTAACTGACCTTAATAAATGAACATTGTCTGTCTCTTTCCTTACAACAATGTTCTCGAAGTGAGAACACAAGTACCATAGTGTCTTCATTCTCGTGGTTTCTTCTCTTGTTTTCTAAATCTCAATATTGAAGACGTCTTTTCCTGGTGTTTGTTGTCGTTTTCCTGGTGTTTGTTGTCGTTTTCCTGGTCTTTGTTGTCGTTTTCCTGGTCTTTGTTGTAGTTTTCCTGGTATTTGTTGTCGTTTTCCTGGTGTTTGTTGTCGTTTTCCTGGTCTTTGTTGTCGTTTTCCTGGTATTTGTTGTCGTTTTCCTGGTCTTTGTTGTCGTTTTCCTGGTCTTTGTTGTCGTTTTCCTGGTCTGCCATCTTGTCCTAGGGGATATTCTGCCTCCGTCTAGCGTCATATACTGAGTTGACAGAAAGTTGAAATTTGTCACTCTTCAGCTTGTGTATCCAATGTCCGTTGTAACGCTGTTGTAGTCACTGTGTGTTGCTTCATGGTTGTAGTCACTGTGTGTTGCAGCACTGTGTTGCTGCATGGTTGTAGTCACTGTGTGTTGCTTCATGGTTGTAGTCACTGTGTGTTGCTGCATGGTTGTAGTCACTGTGTGTTGCTGCATGGTTGTAGTCACTGTGTGTTGCTTCATGGTTGTAGTCACTGTGTGTTGCTGCATGGTTGTAGTCACTGTGTGTTGCTGCATGGTTGTAGTCACTGTGTGTTGCTGCATGGTTGTAGTCACTGTGTGTTGCTGCATGGTTGTAGTCACTGTGTGTTGCTGCATGGTTGTAGTCACTGTGTGTTGCTGCATGGTTGTAGTCACTGTGTGTTGCTGCATGGTTGTAGTCACTGTGTGTTGCTGCATGGTTGTAGTCACTGTGTGTTGCAGCACTGTGTTGCTTCATGGTTGTAGTCACTGTGTGTTGCAGCACTGTGTTGCTGCATGGTTGTAGTCACTGTGTGTTGCAGCACTGTGTTGCTTCATGGTTGTAGTCACTGTGTGTTGCTTCATGGTTGTAGTCACTGTGTGTTGCAGCACTGTGTTGCTTCATGGTTGTAGTCACTGTGTGTTGCAGCACTGTGTTGCTGCATGGTTGTAGTCACTGTGTTGCAGCACTGTGTTGCTTCATGGTTGTAGTCACTGTGTGTTGCTTCATGGTTGTAGTCACTGTGTGTTGCAGCACTGTGTTGCTGCATGGTTGTAGTCACTGTGTGTTGCAGCACTGTGTTGCTTCATGGTTGTAGTCACTGTGTGTTGCAGCACTGTGTTGCTGCATGGTTGTAGTCACTGTGTGTTGCTGCACTGTGTTGCTGCATGGTTGTAGTCACTGTGTGTTGCTGCACTGTGTTGCTGCATGGTTGTAGTCACTGTGTGTTGCAGCACTGTGTTGCTGCATGGTTGTAGTCACTGTGTGTTGCATCACTGTGTTGCTGCATGGTTGTAGTCACTGTGTGTTGCAGCACTGTGTTGCATCATGGTTGTAGGCACTGTGTGTTGCAGCACTGTGTTGCTTCATGGTTGTAGTCACTGTGTGTTGCAGCACTGTGTTGCTGCATGGTTGTAGTATTTGTGTCTTTTAGTAAGGCGGCCTGTACACAATAAGGCATATATTATCTGTGGGGTCGAGATGGGGCTGAGGTGGAGTTGTGTGGGGAGGGGAGGCTTAGGATTTGGGTGTGAGGTGGGGTGAAGGAGGAATGGCAGCTGGGGGTGAAGGAGGAATGGCAGCTGGGGGTGAAGGAGGAATGGCAGCTGGGGGTGAAGGAGGAATGGCAGCTGGGGGTGAAGGAGGAATGGCAGCTGGGGGTGGGAGAGGGGTGGCAGTTGTTTACAAACACAACACTTGCTGGTCAATAACAAAGGTTTACAAGTATAAAAAATACGTCAACGAAAAGATCATGTATTTTATTTTAATCGAGAGAGAGAGAGAGAGAGAGAGAGAGAGAGAGAGAGAGAGAGAGAGAGAGAGAGAGAGAGAGAGAGAGAGAGAGAGAGAGAGAGTGAGTGAGTGAGTCTACCCACAAATCATGACTGTGTTGATCCAAGTCTCTACAATGTACGGTTGGTAGGTGTGTTGTGTGTGCAGGTGTACTGGAGGACAGAGGTGTACACAGAATGCTTCAGCGAGTACACCCACAAGTTGTGTGCAGGTGTACAGATGTACCACAACAGAGGAGTACACAGAGTACATCAACATGTACCAGACCTCACTCTCCCAATGTCATATTTTTTGCGTTCGGCTGCGAGGTATTTATAGTCTGTGTGTGTACTTACTTAGTTGTGGTTGCAGGGGTCGATTCACAGCTACTGGCCCTGCCTCTTCACTGGTCGCTACTAGGCCACTTTCCCTTCTTCATGAGCTTTATCATACCTCTTCTTAAAGCTATGTATAGATCCTGCCTCCACTTCATCACATTCCAAACTATTCCACCTCCTGACAACTCTGTGACTGAAGAAATACTTCTTAACATCTTCAACTTCCAATTGTGACCCCTTGTTCCTGTGTCCCATCTCTCGAACACCCTGTCTCAGTCCACCTTGTGTGTGTGTGTGTGTGTGTGTGTGTGTGTGTGTGTGTGTGTGTGTGTGTGTGTGTGTGTGTGTGTGTGTGTGTGTGCACCACTTTCACGTACACTTGAACTCTATCATACCTACTACCCACTGTATAAACAACACCCTACACCCTCACATTAATTCGACATCATCAACACTGAGACTCAACAAGGTTGCTAACACCTGCAGTGTAGCCCATCTGCTACTGCAGCTCTCGTCTATATCACCTTGTTCCTAGTTACGAGCACTGGTACTGATCGCTGACGACACCTACTGTGAGTCAGAGTGTGAGTCTATCTATTGTGAGGAACCCAGAGTGTGAGTCAGTCTGTTGTGAGGAACCCAGAGTGTGAGTCGGTCTGTTGTGAGGAACCCAGAGTGTGAGTCAGTCTGTTGTGAGGAACCCAGAGTGTGAGTCGGTCTGTTGTGAGGAACCCAGAGTGTGAGTCAGTCTGTTGTGAGGAACCCAGAGTGTGAGTCGGTCTGTTGTGAGGAACCCAGAGTGTGAGTCAGTCTGTTGTGAGGAACCCAGAGTGTGAGTCAGTCTGTTGTGAGGAACCCAGAGTGTGAGTCGGTCTGTTGTGAGGAACCCAGAGTGTGAGTCGGTCGTTGTGAGGAACCCAGAGTGTGAGTCAGTCTGTTGTGAGGAACCCAGAGTGTGAGTCAGTCTGTTGTGAGGAACCCAGAGTGTGAGTCGGTCTGTTGTGAGGAACCCAGAGTGTGAGTCAGTCTGTTGTGAGGAACCCAGAGTGTGAGTCGGTCTGTTGTGAGGAACCCAGAGTGTGAGTCAGTCTGTTGTGAGGAACCCAGAGTGTGAGTCAGTCTGTTGTGAGGAACCCAGAGTGTGAGTCGGTCTGTTGTGAGGAACCCAGAGTGTGAGTCAGTCTGTTGTGAGGAACCCAGAGTGTGAGTCGGTCTGTTGTGAGGAACCCAGAGTGTGAGTCGGTCTGTTGTGAGGAACCCAGAGCGTTACTTTATACAAGATACGTACATGTACTTGTACTTAGTGTTCAAAGTACTTTCCCTGACACCTGTAGAGAAGAAGGGAAGATGACAGAGAGGGGAAGGTGGGATAGAGGGGAAGCTGGGAAGAGGAGGTGGGGAGAGAGAGAGAGAGAGGGGGGGAGGTGGTGGGAGGAGAAAGGGGGGAGGGAGGTATGTATTAGGCTCAATGACCTACTTTAACTTGCAGCTGTCCTGCCCCTCACACACACACACACACACACACACACACACACACACACACAAACACGTGAAGAAGAAAGATCTAGGAGTACCCATTACACCAAACATATCACTACAACTATACTATATAACTTCAGTGTATGTACTCACTTGCTCGTACTCACCCATTTGTGGTTGTAGGGGTCGATTTACAGCTCCTGGCCCCGCGTCTTCACTGGTCTGTACTAAGTCCACTCTCTCCCTGCTCCATGAGCTTTATCGTACCTCTTCTTAAAGCTATGTATGGATCCTGCCTCCACTACATCACACTCCAGATTGTTCCACTTCCTGACAACTCTATGACTAAAGAAATACTTCCTAACATCCCTGTGACTTATCTGAGTCTTCATCTTCCAATTGTGACCCCTTGTTACTGTGTCACATCTCTGGAACATTCTGTTTCTATCTACCTTGTCAATTCCTCTCAGTATTTTATATGTCGTGTAATAAAGTTGGTAGAATTACCGACAATATGTAAAGTAAAAGGACACAAGTGCAACTAATGTGACATTTTATTGTGGCAACGTTTCGCTCTCCAGGAGCTTTATCAAGCCATTACAAACAATACATGGACACAGAGGGTATATAAAGGCTCAGAGTGAGGTGCAATACTAGTGAGGTAACATTTAGATGTTCACTAGTGGTGGTAGTAGTAGTAGTAGTGGTAGTAGTAGTAGTAGTAGTAGTAGTAGTAGTGACACAAGTGTTCACTCTCTGTAATGTGCTTTGTGTAGTATAACACAAAGCATATTACAGAGAGTGAACACTGAAACAAGCTGCCTCTTTCCAGTCTATATTTGTCCAACCTATTTTTATGTTACCCAAGTAATAGCTTTTATGTCCTTTTACTCATGTACGAATTAATTGCTCTACCATATTGTATTACTACTACTACTTTTGTCACTACTACTACTACTACTACTACTACCACTAGTGAACATCTAAATGGTACCTCACTAGTATTGCACCTCACTCTGAGCCTTTATATACCCTCTGTGTCCATGTATTGTTTGTAATGGCTTGATAAAGCTCCTGGAGAGCGAAACGTTGCCACAATAAAATGTCACATTAGTTGCACTTGTGTCCTTTTACTTTACACATTTTATATGTCGTTATCATGTCCCCCCCCTATCCCTCCTATCCCCCAGTGTCGTCAGGTCGATTTTCCTTAACCTCTCGTCGTAGGACATGCCCCTAACTCCAGGACTAGTCTTGTTACAAACCTTTGCACTTTCTCTAATTTCTTGACATGCTTGACCAGGTGTGGGTTCCATACTGGTGCTGCATACTCCAATATTGGCCTGGCAAACACGGTGTACAGTGTCTTGAACGATTCCTTGTTAATTTGTCGAAACGCTATTCTTAGAGTTGCCAGGTGCCCATATGCTACAGCTGTTGTTTGGTTGATGTGCACCTCAGGAGATGTGCTCGGTATTATACTCACCCCAAGATCCTTTTCCTTAAGTGAGGTTTGCAGTCTTTGGCTCCCCTAGCCTGTACTCTGTCTGCTGTCTTCTTTGACCTCCCCCAGTCTTCATGACTTTACACGTGGTGGGGTTAAACTCCAGGAGTCAGTTTCTGGACTAGGCTTGCAGTCTGTCCAGATCCCTTGTAGTCCTACCTGATCCTCATCCACTTGAACTATCTGCATTAGCTTCACGTCATCTACCAACAGGGACACATCTGAGTCTATCCCTTCCGTTATGTCACTCACATATACCAGAAACAGCACCGGTCCTAGGACTGACCTTTGTGGGACCCCGCTCGTCACAGGCGGCCACTCTGACACCTCGTCACGTACCATCACTCGTTGTTTCCTCCCTGTTAGGTATTCTCTGATCCACTGCAGTGCCTTTCCTGCCAGCTACACTAGCTGCTTCACTAATCTCTTTTTCGGAACCATGTCGAAAGCCTTCTTACAGTCCAAGAAAATGTAGTCTACCCATCCCTCTCTCTCCTCTGTCACCTTGTCATAAAGCTCCAGTAGGTTTGTGATAAAGGATTTCCCCTCCCTGAAACCGTCCTCCACCACTCTTCTGATGAGCTTCTCCATGGTTTTGCATATTATACATGTGTGTGTGTGTGTGTGTGTGTGTGTGTGTGTGTGTGTGTGTGTGTGTGTGTGTGTGTGTGTGTGTGTGTGTGTGTGTGTGTGTGTGTGTGTGTGTGTGCGTGCGCGCGTGTGTGTGTGCGTATCTCAGTATGTGCGTATTTGGGTTCACCGTGCGTGCGTGTCCGTGTGTGTGTGTGTGTCCGTGAGACCTTGTTTACGCTCTCTGGCATCAGAGTATATGTGGGGGGGGGGGGGTAGCAGGTATGTATCAACACCAGCTACCAGCCAGCTGGTACCATCAACCCCGGCTACCAGCCAGCTGGTACCATCAACACCACTTACCAGCTAGCTGGTACCATCAACACCAGCTACCAGCCAGCTGGTACCATCTGTCAACTTTCCTCAATTTTCTCAATATCTTTTAACTAATATATAATCCAAGGAGGAGGAGGAGGAAGGAATTAGAGACTCGAACCACCTATCTCAGGGGCGCGACGCCATGTTACCACATAACCAGCGTCACAACTGGAATTGTGGTAGACGTCAGTGACAGAATTGAGGTAGACGTCAGTTTCAGAATTGTGGTAGACGTCAGTTTCATAATTGTGGTAAACGTTAGTTTCACAATTGTGGTAGACGTCAGTTTCACAATTGTGGTAGACGTCAGTGACAGAATTGTGGTAGACGTCAGTTTCAGAATTGTGGTAGACGTCAGTTTCAGAATTGTGGTAGACGTCAGTTTCAGAATTGTGGTAGGATGCAGAGTTTCGGAAAGTGTGTAGGAGTGAGTGTGACCAGGGATGAGGAACCACCAGCAGATATATGTACTGTAAGTTGATTGATTCAACTCGTACTACTCTCTATCTCTCTCTCTCTCTCTATCTCTCTTTCTTTACACACAGTTTTACAAGGTCAGGTTAAGAGTTGCTAACTTTATTTACAAGCTAAGAGCTGTTACCTACATCACCTCATTTAAAAGTCTTTTTACTGCTATTCAACGTACAAATAGGAAACAGGATGAACTTGAAGACATCTGTGGGTCAGTGATTTCATTTGAACTCTCTCTCTGGCCCAGGAGCTGGAGAGGAGGGGAGGGAGAAGACATGAAGGGTAGGGGTTGTGGGAGGGGGAATATTCTCTTACAATGTGGTGAGAAGAGTTTTTTTGTGTATTTAACAAAAACATATTCATCTGCAGTGTGCTGCTACACTATTGTACAAGAGGGCCCCACTTTACAGCGCCTCACTAATACAGACATTTTACAATATTCACCACTCACTATAAGCTAAGCTCTATTGCTCACTTAATATATGATAGTGTAAACATGCACTCAGGCTTTTATATGCATTTGAAAGTGAGAAAACAGGCAATGGTTCACAGTGGTGGCACGGAACCTAACCTGCTGTATAAGCGGGGCCCTCCTGTAATTAATATGGGAACAAGAGGTGACTGTGACATTGTCATCCTCCAACCAGGATGGTGCTCATACAAGGTGTTGAGATGTTTGTTATATCTCGCTATAAACACACACACACACACACACACGCGCGCGCGCGCGTGACAATAAAACTATAAGTAGGGGGGGGGGTAATAACACGTGTGTGTGGGGAAGGGAGAAGACACAAGGGAGGGGAGAGAAGGTAATAGGCAGTTAAAGTTACATGACGAGGATATATGGGAGGTTAATGTTACGAGGGGGAGAGAAGGTGTGATGTTCCAGTGGGTGGGGAGAGAGTGGGTGCTGTTGCAGTGGGTGGGGAGAGAGTGGGTGCTGTTGCAGTGGGTGGAGAGAGAGTGGGTGCTGTTGCAGTGGGTGGAGAGAGAGTGGGTGCTGTTGCAGTGGGTGGAGAGAGTGGGTGCTGTTGCAGTGGGTGGAGAGAGAGTGGGTGCTGTTGCAGTGGAGAGGAGTGGGTGCTGTTGCAGTGGGTGGAGAGAGAGTGGGTGCTGTTGCAGTGGGTAGAGAGAGAGTGGGTGCTGTTGCAGTGGGTGGGGAGAGAGTGGGTGCTGTTGCAGTGGGTGGAGAGAGAGTGGGTGCTGTTGCAGTGGGTGGGGAGAGAGTGGGTGCTGTTGCAGTGGGTGGAGAGAGTGGGTGCTGTTGCAGTGGGTGGGGAGAGAGTGGGTGCTGTTGCAATGGGTGGAGAGAGAGTGGGTGCTGTTGCAGTGGGTGGTGAGAGAGTGGGTGCTGTTGCAGTGGGTGGAGAGAGAGTGGGTGCTGTTGCAGTGGGTGGGGAGAGAGTGGGTGCTGTTGCAGTGGGTGGAGAGAGTGGGTGCTGTTGCAGTGGGTGGGGAGAGAGTGGGTGCTGTTGCAATGGGTGGAGAGAGAGTGGGTGCTGTTGCAGTGGGTGGGGAGAGAGTGGGTGCTGTTGCAGTGGGTGGAGAGAGAGTGGGTGCTGTTGCAGTGGGTGGAGAGAGTGGGTGCTGTTGCAGTGGGTGGGGAGAGAGTGGGTGCTGTTGCAGTGGGTGGAGAGAGAGTGGGTGCTGTTGCAGTGGGTGGGAGAGAGAGTGGGTGGAGAGAGAGTGGGTGCTGTTGCAGTGGGTGGGGAGAGAGTGGGTGCTGTTGCAGTGGGTGGAGAGAGTGGGTGCTGTTGCAGTGGGTGGGGAGAGAGTGGGTGCTGTTGCAATGGGTGGAGAGAGAGTGGGTGCTGTTGCAGTGGGTGGGGAGAGAGTGGGTGCTGTTGCAGTGGGTGGAGAGAGAGTGGGTGCTGTTGCAGTGGGTGGAGAGAGAGTGGGTGCTGTTGCAGTGGGTGGGGAGAGAGTGGGTGCTGTTGCAGTGGGTGGAGAGAGAGTGGGTGCTGTTGCAGTGGGTGGGGAGAGAGTGGGTGCTGTTGCAGTGGGTGGGGAGAGAGTGGGTGCTGTTGCAGTGGGTGGAGAGAGAGTGGGTGCTGTTGCAGTGGGTGGGGAGAGAGTGGGTGCTGTTGCAGAGTGGGTGCTGTTGCAGTGGGTGGGGAGAGAGTGGGTGCTGTTGCAGTGGGTGGAGAGAGAGTGGGTGGAGAGAGAGTGGGTGCTGTTGCAGTGGGTGGAGAGAGAGTGGGTGCTGTTGCAGTGGGTGGAGAGAGAGTGGGTGCTGTTGCAGTGGGTGGGGAGAGAGTGGGTGCTGTTGCAATGGGTGGAGAGAGAGTGGGTGCTGTTGCAGTGGGTGGAGAGAGAGTGGGTGCTGTTGCAGTGGGTGGAGAGAGAGTGGGTGCTGTTGCAGTGGGTGGGGAGAGAGTGGGTGCTGTTGCAGTGGGTGGAGAGAGAGTGGGTGCTGTTGCAGTGGGTGGAGAGAGAGTGGGTGCTGTTGCAGTGGGTGGGGAGAGAGTGGGTGCTGTTGCAGTGGGTGGAGAGAGAGTGGGTGCTGTTGCAGTGGGTGGGGAGAGAGTGGGTGCTGTTGCAGTGGGTGGGGAGAGAGTGGGTGCTGTTGCAGTGGGTGGAGAGAGAGTGGGTGCTGTTGCAGTGGGTGGAGAGAGAGTGGGTGCTGTTGCAGTGGGTGGAGAGAGAGTGGGTGCTGTTGCAGTGGGTGGGGAGAGAGTGGGTGCTGTTGCAGTGGGTGGAGAGAGAGTGGGTGCTGTTGCAGTGGGTGGAGAGAGAGTGGGTGCTGTTGCAGTGGGTGGAGAGAGAGTGGGTGCTGTTGCAGTGGGTGGAGAGAGAGTGGGTGCTGTTGCAGTGGGTGGAGAGAGAGTGGGTGCTGTTGCAGTGGGTGGGGAGAGAGTGGGTGCTGTTGCAGTGGGTGGGGAGAGAGTGGGTGCTGTTGCAGTGGGTGGGGAGAGAGTGGGTGCTGTTGCAGTGGGTGGGGAGAGAGTGGGTGCTGTTGCAGTGGGTGGGGAGAGAGTGGGTGCTGTTGCAGTGGGTGGGGAGAGAGTGGGTGCTGTTGCAGTGGGTGGGGAGAGAGTGGGTGCTGTTGCAGTGGGTGGGGAGAGAGTGGGTGCTGTTGCAGTGGGTGGGGAGAGAGTGGGTGCTGTTGCAGTGGGTGGGGAGAGAGTGGGTGCTGTTGCAGTGGGTGGGGAGAGAGTGGGTGCTGTTGCAGTGGGTGGGGAGAGAGTGGGTGCTGTTGCAGTGGGTGGGGAGAGAGTGGGTGCTGTTGCAGTGGGTGGGGAGAGAGTGGGTGCTGTTGCAGTGGGTGGGGAGAGAGTGGGTGCTGTTGCAGTGGGTGGGGAGAGAGTGGGTGCTGTTGCAGTGGGTGGGGAGAGAGTGGGTGCTGTTGCAGTGGGTGGGGGGGAGAGAGAGACGGAGGGATGTTATCTACTCACAACGGCCTGAGAACTTACACAATAGAGAGGGAGAAAAAGGAGGGAGGGAGAAATACTGATACAAGTAGAGGGTCTCTCTTCTCCCTCTGCTCTCGAGAACTTTTGATTCATAATCGCACGCTCTCAGGTTCGATTCCCTGGCACGTAGAATTATACTGCCAAGCTTGAAACACCTGCCCTCTCCTGCTGCCCCTGCCCTCTCCTGCTGCCCCTGCCCTCCCCTGCTGTCCCTGCCCTCTCCTGCTGCCCCAGCCCTCTCCTGCTGCCCCTGCCCTCTCCTGCTGCCCCTGCCCTCTCCTGCTGCCCCTGCCCTCCCCTGCTGGCCCAGCCCTCTCCTGCTGCCCCAGCCCTCTCCTGCTGCCCCTGCCCTCTCCTGCTGTCCCTGCCCTCTCCTGCTGCCCCTGCCCTCTCCTGCTGTCCCTGCCCTCCCCTGCTGCCCCTGCCCTCTCCTGCTGCCCCTGCCCTCTCCTGCTGCACCTCTCCTCCCCTGCTGCCCCTCTCCTCCCCTGCTGTCACATTCCTCCCCTGCTACCCCTCTCCTCCCCTGCTGCCCCGCCTCCCCTGCTGCCCCTCTCCTCCCCTGCTGCCCCTCTCCTCCCCTGCTGCCCCTCTCCTCCCGTGCTGCCCCTCTCCTACCGTGCTGCCCCTCTCCTCCCCTGCTGCTCCTCTCCTCCCCTGCTGCCCCTCTCCTCCCGTGCTGCCCCTCTCCTACCGTGCTGCCCCTCTCCTCCCCTGCTGCCCCTCTCCTCCCCTGCTGCCCCTCTCTTCCCCTGCTGCACCTCTCCTCCCCTGCTGTCCCTCTCCTCCCCTGCTGTCCCTCTCCTCCCGTGCTGCTCCTCTCCTCCCCTGCTGCTCCTCTCCTCCCCTGCTGCCCCTCTCCTCCCCTGCTGCACCTCTCCTCCCCTGCTGCACCTCTCCTCCCCTGCTGCACTCTCCTCCCCTGCTGCACCTCTCCTTCTCTGCTGCCCCTCTCCTTCCCTGCTGTCTCTCTCCTCCCCTGCTGCACCTCTCCTCCCCTGCTGCACCTCTCCTCCCCTGCTGCACTCTCCTCCCCTGCTGCACCTCTCCTTCTCTGCTGCCCCTCTCCTTCCCTGCTGCCCCTCTCCTTCCCTGCTGTCTCTCTCCTCCCCTGCTGCACCTCTCCTCCCCTGCTGCACCTCTCCTCCCCTGCTGCACCTCTCCTCCCCTGCTGCACCTCTCCTCCCCTGCTGCACCTCTCCTCCCCTGCTGCACCTCTCCTCCCCTGCTGCACCTCTCCTCCCCTGCTGCCCCTCTCCTTCCCTGCTGCACCTCTCCTCCCCTGCTGCACATCTCCTCCCCTGCTGCACCTCTCCTCCCTTGCTGCACCTCTCCTCCCCTGCTGCACCTCTCCTCCCCTGCTACCCCTGCCAAGCTAGCAACAAAACAAGTGCTGGTGTGATGGAATATGACAGGGAAACATCGCTAGCTATATAATAGTTACAGTGTTGCCACAATGTAACTATTACACTGGCTAGTGTAGCAGCACACTGCTGATATATCCAGTGTTGATAAATATAAACAACTCTCTCTCTCTCTGGTTTACGGGTCTTTGTTGTCAGTAGACTTACAACGCTTAAATCAATATGGTGGTGCAGGAGTGTCTGTAGGAAGGGTCTGTGGAGGAACCATGGGTTGTGGGGGTTAGCTGTGGGAGAACCAGGGGTTGTGGGGGTTAGCTGTGTGGGAACCATGGGTTGTGAGGGTTAGCTGTGTGGGAACCATGGGTTGTGGGGGTTAGCTGTGTGGGAACCATGGGTTGTGAGGGTTAGCTGTGTGGGAACCATGGGTTGTGAGGGTTAGCTGTGTGGGAACCATGGGTTGTGAGGGTTAGCTGTGTGGGAACCATGGGTTGTGAGGGTTAGCTGTGTGGGAACCATGGGTTGTGAGGGTTAGCTGTGTGGGAACCATGGGTTGTGGGGGTTAGCTGTGTGGGAACCATGGGTTGTGAGGGTTAGCTGTGTGGGAACCATGGGTTGTGAGGGTTAGCTGTGTGGGAACCATGGGTTGTGAGGGTTAGCTGTGTGGGAACCATGGGTTGTGAGGGTTAGCTGTGGAGAAACCATGGGTAGTGGGGAAGCAGTGGTAGTGGGGAAGGGGTGTGGGATAAGCATGGTGCCAGGAAGAGTAGTGGGTTACAGGAAGGAGTGCTACACAAGGACCTGTGTGGAGTGTCATACAGTGATGCAGTTGTTAGAGTCCTCTTGAGGGTAAGTTTGTTTAAGTACAGTTACACACAAGTACAGTTACACTCAAGTACAGCTACACACAAGTACAGTTACACACAAGTACAGTTACACACAAGTACAGCTACACACAAGTACAGTTACACACAAGTACAGTTACACACAAGTACAGTTACACACAAGTACAGCTACACACAAGTACAGTTACACACAAGTACAGTTACACACAAGTACAGCTACACACAAGTACAGTTACACACAAGTACAGTTACACACAAGTACAGTTACACACAAGTACAGTTACACACAAGTACAGCTACACACAAGTACAGTTACACACAAGTACAGCTACACACAAGTACAGTTACACACAAGTACAGTTACACACAAGTACAGTTACACACAAGTACAGTTACACACAAGTACAGTTACACACAAGTACAGTTACACACAAGTACAGTTACACACAAGTACAGCTACACACAAGTACAGTTACACACAAGTACAGTTACACACAAGTACAGCTACACACAAGTACAGTTACACACAAGTACAGTTACACACAAGTACAGTTACACACAAGTACAGTTACACACAAGTACAGTTACACACAAGTACAGTTACACACAAGTACAGCTACACACAAGTACAGTTACACACAAGTACAGTTACACACAAGTACAGCTACACACAAGTACAGCTACACACAAACACAAGCTCTAGGCCTTTCGTGTTGCAATCAACACATCAGGAGCTTGCGATGTTGCAGTAATGAGGAAGAGTTCCAATCAAATTCGTTCAGGGGAACGTTTTTTGATCGAATGACATTCAATCCAAAAAAACGTTCCCCTGAACGAATTTGTCTGGACTTCATTTCTTTAACATTGCAAGCTCCTGACGATGTGTTGACTGAAACACGAAAGGCCTAGAGCTATCATTCATCTTCCTCTATTGTTGTTTTGCATAGTAATATATGTAAATTACCCTTCAGGATAACCCCAAAAAAGTCAGACTCTTTTCAATTGAGGTCCTTGTAATATTTTATTATTTAAATCCCAGCTACAAGATACAGTAGATAACGTATGTATAACCTTGAAAATCAGAACAGCTTATTAAGACAACAATGGCGGGCCCCGCTTATACAGCAGGTTAGGTTCCTCTGTTCTGTAGCTTCATTCATTAGGTACCTTTTCGGCTGTCTTCCTGAACTGGCTTATGCTAGGAGAGGCTTTGACATGTGCAGGCAATCCGCTCCACTCTGTTATTGCAGCGTAATACAAGGTGTTTGAAGCCTGACCACCTACTGTAGCTACATTGCGTGCAGCCAGCAGTAACAGCCTGGTTGATCAGGCTCTGATCCACCAGGAGGCCTGGTCACAGACCGGGCCGCGGGGGCGTTGACCCCCGGAACTCTCTCCAGGTAAACTCCAGGTAAACTACAATACTGTGTTACTTTCCTAGGCCAGTACTATACTGGTTTGGGTTCCCAACCTTGACAAACTCCGCAGTAAGATATTCTGGACACTGCTTGCGAGTGTGGTGGAGCCATCTGTGGGACCTGTGATGGCGGATGTAGCGGACCATCTGGGACCTCTGACCTGTGAAGGAGGAACCATCTGGGACCTCTGACCTGTGAAGGAAGGACCATCTGGGACCTCTGACCTGTGAAGGAGGGACCATCTGGGACCTCTGACCTGTGAAGGAGGGACCATCTGGGTCCTCTGACCTGTGAAGGAGGGACCATCTGGGACCTCTGACCTGTGAAAGAGGGACCATCTGGGACCTCTGACCTGTGAAGGAGGAACCATCTGGGACCTCTGACCTGTGAAGGAGGAACCATCTGGGTCCTCTGACCTGTGAAGGAGGGACCATCTATGTCCACTGACCTGTGAAGGAGGGACCATCTATGTCCACTGACCTGTGAAGGAGGGACCATCTGGGACCTCTGACCTGTGAAGGAGGGACCATCTGGGTCCACTGACCTGTGGAGGGACCATCTATGTCCACTGACCTGTGAAGGAGGGACCATCTATGTCCACTGACCTGTGAAGGAGGGACCATCTATGTCCACTGACCTGTGAAGGAGGGACCATCTATGTCCACTGACCTGTGAAGGAGGGACCATCTATGTCCACTGACCTGTGAAGGAGGGACCATCTATGTCCACTGACCTGTGAAGGAGGGACCATCTATGTCCACTGACCTGTGAAGGAGGGACCATCTGGGTCCACCGAGGGGTGAATGAGGAGAAACCATCTGACCTGTGAAGGATGGACTATCTGGGTCCGTTACTCTACCCATCCTACTGCCTTTCTACAACTTTCAATAACTGCTCAGTGTATCTCCTTGTAAATAACGTAATTACCAGTTCCTCGTCAGTGTTAGAGTACACTGTAAGTTTTTGTACCTAATCAATACATTAACATCAATTTATATTTACAATGGCGACATTTTTACAATAGTCACACTGTAAATATTTACAAGTGCGCAGTACTGGCGCACAAGTCTGTTTACTCTGTTTAGTGTTTACGTTAGATTCAAACTTTTGACACTTGATAAGAAAAAGAAATGAAAATATTGTGAACGCGGCACGTGGAGTGGTACGATGTAGGCGTCACGCTATTGGTCGGCTGCTTGCATTCCTTCATGATGTCAGCCGCAGTCGGAGCAGCTGATTGGTTGCTGCTGCATTCTTGGGTGACGTCAGCCCGTCAGGCGCCGCTGATTGGTGGGTTGCGAGGGCGTGTTTGGCAGTACAAGTTGGCGCGTAAACTCTTGCCACCGCGACGTTCTGTACTGTTTTAATGTTAATAATAATAATCTTTATTTCTACAAGTACATGTACAAGGTATACAGGTCTAGCGGACATCAATGACATATTGCTATATAGAAAGCAGCTTGTTAAGCAAGAGCATTTCGGACAAATTAGGTCCCCAGGATGCGACCTACACCAGTCCACTGACACCCAGGTACCTATTTTACTGCTAGGAGAGCAGTGACAGTAGGTGTCTTAAGGAAATACGTCCTAATGTTTACACCCGTACCGTGGATCGAACCACGGACCTCAGTGTCTGAGATGAGTGTGCTAGCGATTGAGCTACAGTGTCTGTAGTGTGTTGGTGTCTGTCTGTAGTCTAATTTAGTATACGTAAAAGGACACAGATGCAACTAATGGGACATTTTATTGTGGCAACGTTTCGCTCTCCAGGAGCTTTATCAAGCCGTTACAAACAATACAAGGACACATAGGGTATATATAGGTACCAAGTGAGATGAAAGAGTAGGCCTACTGACCCATATGGTAGGAGAGGTAGTAGTAGTAGTAGTAGTACGAGTGGAGGTAACTCTGGGTTGCTATGTGATGGCAGGGTTTATTGTTTTGTGTACAATTCTGGCTAATATCTCCGAAGTGACGAAGCTGCCTTTATTTTGAAAGTTACCTGGAGTTTACCTGGAGAGTGTTTCGGGGGTCAACGCCCCCGCGGCCCGGTCTGTGACCAGGCCTCCTGGTGGATCAGCGCCTGATCAACCAGGCTGTTGCTGCTGGCTGCACGCAAACCAACGTACGAGCCACAGCCCGGCTGATCAGGAACTGCCTTTAGGTGCTTGTCCAGTGCCAGCTTGAAGACTGCCAGGGGTCTGTTGGTAATCCCCCTTATGTGTGCTGGGAGGCAGTTGAACAGTCTCGGTCCCCTGACACTTATTGTATGGTCTCTTAACGTGCTAGTGACACCCCTGCTTTTCATTGGGGGGATGGTGCATCGTCTGCCAAGTCTTTTGCTTTCGTAGTGAGTGATTTTCGTGTGCAAGTTCGGTACTAGTCCCTCTAGGATTTTCCAGGTGTATATAATCATGTATCTCTCCCTCCTGCGTTCCAGGGAATACAGGTTTAGAAACCTCAAGCGCTCCCAGTAATTGAGGTGTTTTATCTCCGTTATGCGCGCCGTGAAAGTTCTCTGTACATTTTCTAGGTCGGCAATTTCACCTGCCTTGAAAGGTGCTGTTAGAGTGCAGCAATATTCCAGCCTAGATAGAACAAGTGACCTGAAGAGTGTCATCATGGGCTTGGCCTCCCTAGTTTTGAAGGTTCTCATTATCCATCCTGTCATTTTTCTAGCAGATGCGATTGATACAATGTTATGGTCCTTGAAGGTGAGATCCTCCGACATAATCACTCCCAGGTCTTTGACGTTGGTGTTTCGCTCTATTTTGTGGCCAGAATTTGTTTTGTACTCTGATGAAGATTTAATTTCCTCATGTTTACCATATCTGAGTAATTGAAATTTCTCATCGTTGAACTTCATATTGTTTTCTGCAGCCCACTGAAAGATTTGGTTGATGTCCGCCTGGAGCCTTGCAGTGTCTGCAATGGAAGACACTGTCATGCAGATTCGGGTGTCATCTGCAAAGGAAGACACGGTGCTGTGGCTGACATCCTTGTCTATGTCGGATATGAGGATGAGGAACAAGATGGGAGCTAGTACTGTGCCTTGTGGAACAGAGCTTTTCACCGTAGCTGCCTCGGACTTTACTCTGTTGACGACTACTCTCTGTGTTCTGTTAGTGAGGAAATTATAGATCCATCGACCAACTTTTCCTGTTATTCCTTTAGCGCGCATTTTGTGCGCTATTACGCCATGGTCACACTTGTCGAAGACACATGTGCAACATCTGGATATCTTTATTGTAGACGTTTCGCCATCCAGTGGCTTTATCAATACATATTCTAGGACATAATAGGAAGACAGTAGAACTATATACAAAAGATGAGGTAATCAGTCCCTCGGCCTTGGAGTTAGTGTTCACAGCATCGTGGTGGAGGAGAATCTGGAGCAAAGGCAAGAAGACTGGCGGTTATATAGGCCTATATAACCTCCACCACGATGCTGTGAACACTAACTCCAAGGCCGAGGGACTGATTACCTCATCTTTTGTATATAGTTCTACTGTCTTCCTATTATGTCCTAGAATCTGTATTGATAAAGCCACTGGATGGCGAAACGTCTACAATAAAGATATCCAGATGTTGCACATGTGTCTTAACTTTCATATTGTCGGTATTTTATACCTTTCTTGCACTACCTTTATTTTGTTTAATGGTGTCTGAAATAGCGATTAAAGATGACTCAAGGTATTTACGCTTGTGGAAGTTTGCCTCTATGATCACTAGGCGGCCTGACTGAATCTCGTAAGATGGTTAAAAGAATTTCTGTGTTGCACACAGGCGTTGTTCAAGTTATCGTTTCTGTAATCATTGATATGTTACGTCGGTGTTACACCGACGTATACCTTGTCAAAGCCTCCACAAGGGAATGTGTAAACACCTGTATTGACTGGTTCAAGATTCTTCACTTTGGTCCCGGTCAAATCTTTGATGGATGTGCTGGCTGCGATGGCGACTCTAGTGTTGGCTTGTGCAAGTATTTTGGAGACGTTCAAGGCAACTTGGCTGTTGGGAGGGATTACGACTTTGTTTAAAATGATGCTAGTGCGTGGTGAATTGTTGATTTGGAGGGCTCTTTTCTTACAGTTCTTGATGAAGAAGGAAACTGTACCTCGTCAAGGAACTCTGGGCTGCAAATTCGTTATGTTCTCAGGGAAGTCCGATGATGATGCCTCGTTTGGTCTTAGTATCTGGCTGGAATAGAAGTGTGTGAGATCGTTTTTGTTTGTAGGTTTCCTGTATGTAAACTTGGAATTTAAGAGTGTTATCTACTTTATGAATAAGGATGTCCATGTACCTAGAATCTACCTGGAGAGACGTTGAGAAATGGTAACCTGTCTTTGGGCTCAAGTGTGAACTGGATGGCCGGTTCAACTACGTCGAGTCTTCCCTAGGAGTTACGAGGACATAGTCCACATAACGTATCCGTGTGACGTAGGTGGGTTTCACCCAGGAGGCCCGACTACGATTCCCGGCATGGGAAGTTGTCAGTGTGTCCCGTAGCTCAGCTCACACACTGAAATCCAGCATTCGATCCCCGGTACGGCTGGAAACATTAGGACGTGTTTCCTTAAGACGCCTGCTGTCCATTTTTACCTAGCAATAAATAGGTACCTGCTTGTTAGTGGACTAGTGTGAGTTGCATCCTGGAACAAAACTGACCTAATTTGCGAGAAATGTTCAGCATAACAAGGGAATTTCTATATAGTAGTTTGTCACTGATGTCAGCTATGGTCTGTATACCTTGTACAAGTACCGGTAGATATAATAATTATTATTTTATTTTTAATATAAGTGTTCAGAGTTGAGCTCTGGGTGGTGTAGGAGGTAGTAGAACATTCCTTCATTCTTGTATTTTATTCCTGGCTTCCTTCCTGTCGTCTTTCCCTCATTCCTGGATTCCTTCCTGCAGCAGGTGGTAGTGGTGGCTGCTGCTGCCAGTGTGGTGGTACCTGTGTTCCTCTCTCTCTCTTGCTCAGTAACAAGGACTATGAACACCTGGCGGTACACGTGTGTGTGTGTGTGTGTGTGTGTGTGTGTGTGTGTGTGTGTGTGTGTGTGTGTGTGTGTGTGTTGGCACACATGACTCACGCATCATGACTCACTACATAAATCACACATCTTACTTTCTCTACGACAACAATAACAATAATAATAATAATAATAATAATAATAATAATTGTACATGCTGGGATATTTATTGTACACATAATTATTTATTATACTAGTAGTAACGATGTGTTTTGTCACGTGGGGAGCAGGGGGGCGCCCGCCCCCTCAGATGTGATCTGAAATGAATTTGATGAACTGTGATTATAATGAGATCATCTCCTAGAGAAAAAGAAACTCAGGAGGAGACATGATCACAACATACAAAGTACTCAGAGGAGACATGATCATGACATACAAGGTACTAAAGAGTATCCACTGGAAGAACAAAGACTTCAAGATGTTAATAGTGGGTACTTTTGGCACTCTCCTGGGTACTTTTGGCACTTTCCTGGGTACTTTTGGCACTCTCCTGGGTACTTTTGACACCCTCCTGGGTACCTTTGGCACACTCCTAGGCACTTTTGGCACTTTCCTGGGTACTTTTGACACCCTCGTGGGTACTTAACACCCTCGTGTGAGTTACAATCTCTCTCTCTCTCTCAATACAGTGTCTTCGTGCTCCTTGTACTCACCTATTTTTGGTTGCAGAGGTCGATTCATAGCTCCTGGCCCCGCCTCTTCACTGATTGCTACTAGATCCTCTCTCTCCCTGTTAGTGTGTATGTGTACTTATCTATTTGTGGTTAAAGGGATCGAGTCGCAGCTCCTGGCCCCGCGTGTGTGTGTGTTAGTGACTCCAGGCCCAGGATGGAATACTTGTATCTAGGCTACACCTGTCTAGTGACACCTGTTTAATGTCCAGCTATTTTTCTGGTTCTTGGTTACTAAGTCCTGTTGGTTACTAAGTCCTGTTGGTTACTAGGTCCTGTTGGTTACTAAGTCCTGTTGGTTACTAAGTACCGTTGGTTAGCTTCTTGGTGTTGTAGGTTGTACCTGGTGAGAAGAATATGAGTGGGGGAGGAATGGAGGTGGGGAAGGGAGGAGAGTGTGGGCGGGGGAGGAAGATGTAACAGGTGGGGGAGAGGGGCGGTGAATTGACTAATTAGTTGTGGTAGTTTTGGAAAGTGGCGAGTAGTGAGTCACTGTAGATGTGTGGGAGGGTGTTGTGGGTGTGTTGTTGTGTTGTGGGGGGGTGTTGTGGGGAGGGTGTTGTGGGTGTGTTGTGTTGTGGGGGTATTGTGGGGTGTTGTGGGTGTGTTGTATTGTGTTGTGGGGGTGTTGTGAGGATGTTGTGGGGATGGGGTGTTGTGGGGGAGGGTGTTGTAGGGGAGGGTATTGTAGGGGTGTTGGGGAGGGGTTGTGAGGAGGATGTGATGTGAGTCAAGTACAGTCACTCTTGTAACCACGAGAGTCAAGTACAGTCACTCTTGTAACCACGAGAGTCAAGTACAGTCACTCTTGTAACCACGAGAGTCAAGTACAGTCACTCTTGTAACCACGAGAGTCAAGTACAGTCACTCTTGTAACCACGAGAGTCAAGTACAGTCACTCTTGTAACCACGAGAGTCAAGTACAGTCACTCTTGTAACCACGAGAGTCAAGTACAGTCACTCTTGTAACCACGAGAGTCAAGTACAGTCACTCTTGTAACCACGAGAGTCAAGTACAGTCACTCTTGCAACCACGAGAGTCAAGTACAGTCACTCTTGTAACCACGAGAGTCAAGTACAGTCACACTTGCAACCACGAGAGTCAAGTACAGTCACACTTGTAACCACGAGAGTCAAGTACAGTCACACTTGCAACCACGAGAGTCAAGTAGAGTCACACTTGTAACCACGAGAGTCAAGTACAGTCACACTTGCAACCACGAGAGTCAAGTACAGTCACACTTGTAACCACGTGAGTCAAGTACAGTCACTCTTGTAACCACGTGAGTCAAGTACAGTCACTCTTGTAACCACGTGAGTCAAGTACAGTCACTCTTGTAACCACGAGAGTCAAGTACAGTCACTCTTGTAACCACGAGAGTCAAGTACAGTCACTCTTGTAACCACGAGAGTCAAGTACAGTCACTCTTGTAACCACGAGAGTCAAGTACAGTCACTCTTGTAACCACGAGAGTCAAGTACAGTCACTCTTGTAACCACGAGATTCAAGTACAGTCACTCTTGTAACCACGAGAGTCAAGTACAGTCACTCTTGTAACCACGAGAGTCAAGTACAGTCACTCTTGTAACCACGAGAGTCAAGTACAGTCACTCTTGTAACCACGAGAGTCAAGTACAGTCACTCTTGTAACCACGAGAGTCAAGTACAGTCACTCTTGTAACCACGAGAGTCAAGTACAGTCACACTTGCAACCACGAGAGTCAAGTACAGTCACACTTGTAACCACGAGAGTCAAGTACAGTCACACTTGCAACCACGAGAGTCAAGTAGAGTCACACTTGTAACCACGAGAGTCAAGTACAGTCACACTTGCAACCACGAGAGTCAAGTACAGTCACACTTGTAACCACGTGAGTCAAGTACAGTCACTCTTGTAACCACGTGAGTCAAGTACAGTCACTCTTGTAACCACGTGAGTCAAGTACAGTCACTCTTGTAACCACGAGAGTCAAGTACAGTCACTCTTGTAACCACGAGAGTCAAGTACAGTCACTCTTGTAACCACGAGAGTCAAGTACAGTCACTCTTGTAACCACGAGAGTCAAGTACAGTCACTCTTGTAACCACGAGAGTCAAGTACAGTCACTCTTGTAACCACGAGATTCAAGTACAGTCACTCTTGTAACCACGAGAGTCAAGTACAGTCACTCTTGTAACCACGAGAGTCAAGTACAGTCACTCTTGTAACCACGAGAGTCAAGTACAGTCACTCTTGTAACCACGAGAGTCAAGTACAGTCACTCTTGTAACCACGAGAGTCAAGTACAGTCACTCTTGTAACCACGTGAGTCAAGTACAGTCACACTTGCAACCACGAGAGTCAAGTACAGTCACTCTTGTAACCACGTGAGTCAAGAAGTCACTCTTGTAACCACGAGAGTCAAGTACAGTCACACTTGTAACCACGAGAGTCAAGTACAGCCACACTTGTAACCACGTGAGTCAAGTACAGTCACTCCTGTAACCACTAGAGTCAAGTACAGTCACGTTACTGTCATTACTTTGGATAAAAGGAGTTCAATCTGTAATGTAGAGTGGACCTAGTGGTTACCAGCGAAGAGGGGGGCCCAGGAGCTATGAATCGACCCCTGCAACCACAAGCAGGTGAGTACACACACACGCAAAGAACAATACATTGTACCTACTTTCTGGTTTATTTTCTCAAATGACTTGGTTTGTGCCACGATACATGTAGTTCTTAGTGGAGGAAGTAACTGAGAACTGGTGCAGCCCTGCCAGTGGACTCGACCCAAGGCTGGGTGTGCACAGTTCGTCACCTGGTGAGGGAGGAGGTCGTCTGGGGTACTTACTGCTAACACAGTTCGTCACCTGGTGAGGGAGGAGGTCGTCTGGGGTACTTACTGCTAACACAGTTCGTCACCTGGTGAGGGAGGAGGTCGTCTGGGGGTACTTACTGCTAACACAGTTCGTCACCTGGTGAGGGAGGAGGTCGTCTGGGGGTACTTACTGCTAACACAGTTCGTCATCTGGTGAGGGAGGAGGTCGTCTGGGGTACTTACTGCTAACACAGTTCGTCACCTGGTGAGGGAGGTCGTCTGGGGTACTTACTGCTAACACAGTTCGTCACCTGGTGAGGGAGGAGGTCGTCTGGGGGTACTTACTGCTAACACAGTTCGTCACCTGGTGAGGGAGGAGGTCGTCTGGGGTACTTACTGCTAACACAGTTCGTCACCTGGTGAGGGAGGAGGTCGTCTGGGGTACTTACTGCTAACACAGTTCGTCACCTGGTGAGGGAGGAGGTCGTCTGGGGTACTTACTGCTAACACAGTTCGTCACCTGGTGAGGGAGGAGGTCGTCTGGGGTACTTACTGCTAACACAGTTCGTCACCTGGTGAGGGAGGAGGTCGTCTGGGGTACTTACTGCTAACATAGTTCGTCACCTGGTGAGGGAGGAGGTCGTCTGGGGGTACTTTCTGCTAACACAGTTCGTCACCTGGTGAGGGAGGAGGTCGTCTGGGGTACTTACTGCTAACACAGTTCGTCACCTGGTGAGGGAGGAGGTCGTCTGGGGGTACTTACTGCTAACACAGTTCGTCACCTGGTGAGGGTGGAGGTCGTCTGGGGGTACTTACTGCTAACACAGTTCGTCACCTGGTCAGGGAGGAGGTCGTCTGGGGTACTTACTGCTAACACAGTTCGTCACCTGGTGAGGGAGGAGGTCGTCTGGGGGTACTTACTGCTAACACAGTTCGTCACCTGGTGAGGGAGGAGGTCGTCTGGGGGTACTTACTGCTAACACAGTTCGTCGCCTGGTGAGGGAGGAGGTCGTCTGGGGTACTTACTGCTAACACAGTTCGTCACCTGGTGAGGGAGGTCGTCTGGGGTACTTACTGCTAACACAGTTCGTCACCTGGTGAGGGAGAAGGTCGTCTGGGGTACTTACTGCTAACACAGTTCGTCACCTGGTGAGGGAGGAGGTCGTCTGGGGTACTTACTGCTAACACAGTTCGTCACCTGGTGAGGGAGGAGGTCGTCTGGGGGTACTTACTGCTAACACAGTTCGTCACCTGGTGAGGGAGGTCGTCTGGGGTACTTACTGCTAACACAGTTCGTCACCTGGTGAGGGAGGAGGTCGTCTGGGGGTACTTACTGCTAACACAGTTCGTCACCTGGTGAGGGAGGAGGTCGTCTGGGGTACTTACTGCTAACACAGTTCGTTACCTGGTGAGGGAGGAGGTCGTCTGGGGTACTTACTGCTAACACAGTTCGTCACCTGGTGAGGGAGGAGGTCGTCTGGGGTACTTACTGCTAACACAGTTCGTCGTTACCTGGTGAGGGAGGAGGTCGTCTGGGGTACTTACTGCTAACACAGTTCGTCACCTGGTGAGGGAGGAGGTCGTCTGGGGGTACTTACTGCTAACACAGTTCGTCACCTGGTGAGGGAGGAGGTCGTCTGGGGTACTTACTGCTAACACAGTTCGTCACCTGGTGAGGGAGGAGGTCGTCTGGGGGTACTTACTGCTAACACAGTTCGTCACCTGGTGAGGGAGGAGGTCGTCTGGGGTACTTACTGCTAACACAGTTCGTCACCTGGTGAGGGAGGAGGTCGTCTGGGGTACTTACTGCTAACACAGTTCGTCACCTGGTGAGGGAGGAGGTCGTCTGGGGTACTTACTGCTAACACAGTTCGTCACCTGGTGAGGGAGGAGGTCGTCTGGGGTACTTACTGCTAACACAGTTCGTCACCTGGTGAGGGAGGAGGTCGTCTGGGGTACTTACTGCTAACACAGTTCGTCACCTGGTGAGGGAGGAGGTCGTCTGGGGTACTTACTGCTAACACAGTTCGTCACCTGGTGAGGGAGGAGGTCGTCTGGGGTACTTACTGCTAACACAGTTCGTCACCTGGTGAGGGAGGAGGTCGTCTGGGGTACTTACTGCTAACACAGTTCGTCACCTGGTGAGGGAGGAGGTCGTCTGGGGTACTTACTGCTAACACAGTTCGTCACCTGGTGAGGGAGGAGGTCGTCTGGGGTACTTACTGCTAACACAGTTCGTCACCTGGTGAGGGAGGAGGTCGTCTGGGGTACTTACTGCTAACACAGTTCGTCACCTGGTGAGGGAGGTACTTAGCTAACACAGTTCGTCTCGTCTGGGGTACTTACTGCTAACACAGTTCGTCACCTGGTGAGGGAGGAGGTCGTCTGGGGTACTTACTGCTAACACAGTTCGTCACCTGGTGAGGGAGGAGGTCGTCTGGGGTACTTACTGCTAACACAGTTCGTCACCTGGTGAGGGAGGAGGTCGTCTGGGGTACTTACTGCTAACACAGTTCGTCACCTGGTGAGGGAGGAGGTCGTCTGGGGTACTTACTGCTAACAATCAGATACACTATTATGGTGTGTGCCCACTATGTAAGGTATAATGAGGATGAGTATATTATTACTCACCCACAATGAGTACAAACAAGGCTGCACTCTTTGTTCATCTGCTTGTTATTGCAAGGGTTGAGTCTAGTCTCCTGGCCCCGCCTCTTAACTGGCTGTAACCAGGTATAATTCCTCACAGGATACATACTACATAAGGTGTATGTCTCAGTGTATATACACTGAGGTGTATGTTTCTCAGTGTGTATACACTGAGGTGTATGTTTCTCAGTGTATATACACTGAGGTGTATGTTTCTCAGTGTGTATACACTGAGGTGTATGTTTCTCAGTGTGTATACACTGAGGTGTATGTTTCTCAGTGTGTATACACTGAGGTGTATGTTTCTCAGTGTATATACACTGAGGTGTATGTTTCTCAGTGTGTATACACTGAGGTGTATGTTTCTCAGTGTATATACACTGAGGTGTATGTTTCTCAGTGTGTATACACTGAGGTGTATGTTTCTCAGTGTGTGTACACTGAAAGACATACACCTCAGTGTATATACACTGAGACATACACCTCAGTGTATATACACTGAAAGACATACACCTCAGTGTATATACACTGAGACATACACCTCAGTGTATATACACTGAGACATACACCTCAGTGTATATAGACTGAGAAACATACAGCTCAGTGTATATACACTGAGAGACATACAGCTCAGTGTATATACACTGAGGTGTATGTCTCTCAGTGTATATACACTGAGACGCATGTCTCACAGATGCCACCAGGCACTACACATTACGTCTGTCATGTACGTCATGACGCAACTTTGCGTCTTCATCGTTCAACACAGAGTGACTCATCAGCCCTCATAAAAACACCAGGACTACTGAATTACGAAATCCAAGGAAGGCATTCATCCACACGTTCTGACCCTCACGGAGTCATCCAGACGTTCTGACCCTCATGGAGTCATCCAGACGTTCTGACCCTCATGGGGGAGTCATCCACACGTTCTGACCCTCACGGAGTCATCCACACGTTCTGACCCTCACGGAGTCATCCAGACGTTCTGACCCTCACGGAGTCATCCACACGTTCTGACCCTCACGGAGTCATCCAGACGTTCTGACCCTCACGGAGTCATCCACACGTTCTGACCCTCATGGAGTCATCCACACGTTCTGACCCTCATGGAGTCATCCAGACGTTCTGACCCTCACGGAGTCATCCACACGTTCTGACCCTCATGGAGTCATCCACACGTTCTGACCCTCATGGAGTCATCCACACGTTCTGACCCTCATGGAGTCATCCACACGTTCTGACCCTCACGGAGTCATCCACACGTTCTGACCCTCACGGAGTCATCCAGACGTTCTGACCCTCACGGAGTCATCCACACGTTCTGACCCTCACGGAGTCATCCACACGTTCTGACCCTCACGGAGTCATCCACACGTTCTGACCCTCATGGGGGAGTCATCCAGACGTTCTGACCCTCACGGAGTCATCCACACGTTCTGACCCTCATGGAGTCATCCACACGTTCTGACCCTCATGGAGTCATCCACACGTTCTGACCCTCATGGAGTCATCCACACGTTCTGACCCTCACGGAGTCATCCACACGTTCTGACCCTCACGGAGTCATCCAGACGTTCTGACCCTCATGGAGTCATCCACACGTTCTGACCCTCATGGAGTCATCCAGACGTTCTGACCCTCACGGAGTCATCCAGACGTTCTGACCCTCATGGAGTCATCCAGACGTTCTGACCCTCACGGAGTCATCCAGACGTTCTGACCCTCATGGAGTCATCCACACGTTCTGACCCTCATGGAGTCATCCAGACGTTCTGACCCTCACGGAGTCATCCAGACGTTCTGACCCTCATGGAGTCATCCAGACGTTCTGACCCTCACGGAGTCATCCACACGTTCTGACCCTCATGGAGTCATCCACACGTTCTGACCCTCATGGAGTCATCCACACGTTCTGACCCTCATGGAGTCATCCACACGTTCTGACCCTCACGGAGTCATCCACACGTTCTGACCCTCATGGAGTCATCCAGACGTTCTGACCCTCATGGAGTCATCCACACGTTCTGACCCTCATGGAGTCATCCACACGTTCTGACCCTCATGGAGTCATCCAGACGTTCTGACCCTCACGGAGTCATCCACACGTTCTGACCCTCACGGAGTCATCCACACGTTCTGACCCTCATGGAGTCATCCACACGTTCTGACCCTCATGGAGTCATCCACACGTTCTGACCCTCATGGAGTCATCCAGACGTTCTGACCCTCATGGAGTCATCCACACGTTCTGACCCTCATGGAGTCATCCACACGTTCTGACCCTCATGGAGTCATCCAGACGTTCTGACCCTCATGGAGTCATCCACACGTTCTGACCCTCATGGAGTCATCCACACGTTCTGACCCTCACGGAGTCATCCAGACGTTCTGACCCTCATGGAGTCATCCACACGTTCTGACCCTCATGGAGTCATCCACACGTTCTGACCCTCACGGAGTCATCCACACGTTCTGACCCTCATGGAGTCATCCAGACGTTCTGACCCTCACGGAGTCATCCACACGTTCTGACCCTCATGGAGTCATCCAGACGTTCTGACCCTCACGGAGTCATCCACACGTTCTGACCCTCACGGAGTCATCCACACGTTCTGACCCTCACGGAGTCATCCAGACGTTCTGACCCTCACGGAGTCATCCACACGTTCTGACCCTCATGGAGTCATCCAGACGTTCTGACCCTCACGGAGTCATCCACACGTTCTGACCCTCACGGAGTCATCCAGACGTTCTGACCCTCATGGAGTCATCCAGACGTTCTGACCCTCACGGAGTCATCCAGACGTTCTGACCCTCATGGAGTCATCCAGACGTTCTGACCCTCACGGAGTCATCCAGACGTTCTGACCCTCACGGAGTCATCCAGACGTTCTGACCCTCACGGAGTCATCCACACGTTCTGACCCTCATGGAGTCATCCAGACGTTCTGACCCTCATGGAGTCATCCAGACGTTCTGACCCTCACGGAGTCATCCACACGTTCTGACCCTCATGGAGTCATCCAGACGTTCTGACCCTCACGGAGTCATCCAGACGTTCTGACCCTCATGGAGTCATCCAGACGTTCTGACCCTCATGGAGTCATCCACACGTTCTGACCCTCATGGAGTCATCCACACGTTCTGACCCTCACGGAGTCATCCAGACGTTCTGACCCTCATGGAGTCATCCAGACGTTCTGACCCTCATGGAGTCATCCAGACGTTCTGACCCTCACGGAGTCATCCACACGTTCTGACCCTCACGGAGTCATCCACACGTTCTGACCCTCACGGAGTCATCCAGACGTTCTGACCCTCATGGGGGAGTCATCCACACGTTCTGACCCTCACGGAGTCATCCACACGTTCTGACCCTCACGGAGTCATCCAGACGTTCTGACCCTCACGGAGTCATCCACACGTTCTGACCCTCACGGAGTCATCCACACGTTCTGACCCTCACGGAGTCATCCACACGTTCTGACCCTCACGGAGTCATCCACACGTTCTGACCCTCACGGAGTCATCCAGACGTTCTGACCCTCATGGGGGAGTCATCCACACGTTCTGACCCTCACGGAGTCATCCAGACGTTCTGACCCTCACGGAGTCATCCACACGTTCTGACCCTCATGGGGGAGTCATCCACACGTTCTGACCCTCACGGAGTCATCCAGACGTTCTGACCCTCACGGAGTCATCCAGACGTTCTGACCCTCATGGGGGAGTCATCCACACGTTCTGACCCTCACGGAGTCATCCAGACGTTCTGACCCTCACGGAGTCATCCACACGTTCTGACCCTCATGGGGGAGTCATCCACACGTTCTGACCCTCACGGAGTCATCCAGACGTTCTGACCCTCATGGGGGAGTCATCCACACGTTCTGACCCTCACGGAGTCATCCAGACGTTCTGACCCTCACGGAGTCATCCACACGTTCTGACCCTCATGGAGTCATCCACACGTTCTGACCATCACGGAGTCATCCACACGTTCTGACCCTCACGGAGTCATCCACACGTTCTGACCCTCATGGAGTCATCCACACGTTCTGACCCTCACGGAGTCATCCACACGTTCTGACCATCACGGAGTCATCCACACGTTCTGACCATCACGGAGTCATCCACACGTTCTGACCCTCATGGAGTCATCCACACGTTCTGACCCTCATGGAGTCATCCACACGTTCTGACCCTCATGGAGTCATCCAGACGTTCTGACCCTCACGGAGTCATCCACACGTTCTGACCCTCATGGAGTCATCCACACGTTCTGACCCTCACGGAGTCATCCACACGTTCTGACCATCACGGAGTCATCCACACGTTCTGACCATCACGGAGTCATTCACACGTTCTGACCATCACGGAGTCATCCACACGTTCTGACCATCACGGAGTCATCCACACGTTCTGACCCTCACGGAGTCATCCACACGTTCTGACCATCACGGAGTCATCCACACGTTCTGACCCTCATGGGGGTCATCCACACGTTCTGACCCTCATGGGGGAGTCATCCACACGTTCTGACCCTCATGGGGGAGTCATCCACACGTTCTGACCCTCATGGGGGAGTCATCCACACGTTCTGACCCTCATGGGAGAGTCATCCACACGTTCTGACCCTCATGGGGGTCATCCACACGTTCTGACCCTCATGGGGGAGTCATCCACACGTTCTGACCCTCATGGGGGAGTCATCCACAAGTCCTGACCCTCATGGGGAAGTCATCCACACGTTCTGACCCTCATGGGGGAATCATCCACACGTTCTGACCCTCATGGGGGAGTCATCCACACGTTCTGACCCTCATGGGGGAATCATCCACACGTTCTGACCCTCATGAGGGAGTCATCCACACGTTCTGACCCTCATGGGGGAATCATTCACACGTTCTGACCCTCATGGGGTAGTAATCCACACGTTTTGATCCTCATGGGGGAATCAGCCACACGTTCCGACCCTCATGGGGGATTCATCCGCACGTTCCGACCCTTGTGGGGGTCATCCACACGTTCTGACCCTCATGGAGGAATCATCTACACGTTCTGACCCTCATGGGGTAGTCATCCACACGTTTTGACCCTCATGGGGGAATCAGCCACACGTTTTGACCCTCATGGAGTCGTCATCCACACGTTCTGACCCTCATGGAGTCATCCACACGTTCTGACCCTCATGGGGGAATCATCCACACGTTCTGACCCTCATGGGGGAGTCATCCACACGTTCTGACCCTCATGGGGGAGTCATCCACACGTTCTGACCCTCATGGGGGAATCATCCACACGTTCTGACCCTCATGGGGTAGTAATCCACACGTTCTGACCCTCATGGGGGAATCAGCCACACGTTCTGACCCTCATGGGGGAGTCATCCACACGTTCCGACCCTCATGGGGGAGTCATTCACACGTTCTGACCCTCATGGGGGAATCATCCACACGTTCTGATCCTCATGGGTAGCCATCCACACGTTCTGACCCTCATGGAGTCATCCACACGTTCTGACCCTCATGGAATCATCCACACGTTCTGACCCTCATGGGGTAGTAATCCACACGTTCTGACCCTCATGGGGGAATCAGCCACACGTTCTGACCCTCATGGGGGAATCATCCACACGTTCTGACCCTCATGGGGAAGTCATCCACACGTTCTGACCCTCATGGGGGAGTCATCCATCTGGGAGGAACCCAGCATCACCGTGTATCGTTGGAATTGTACTGTCCACGTTCTGTATTTGGTCAGTCCACACACCTCTGTTATATTAGCAACCAGTGTGCACACCTTCAGACCAGTGTGCACACCTTCAGACCAGTGTGCACACCTTCAGACCAGTGTGCACACCTTCAGACCAGTGTGCACACCTTCAGACCAGTGTGCACACCTTCAGACCAATGTGCACACCTTCAGACCAGTGTGCACACCTTCAGACCAGTGTTCACATCTTCAGACCAGTGTTCACACCTTCAGACCAGTGTTCACACCTTCAGACCAGTGTTCACAACTTCAGACCAGTGTTCACACGTTCAGACCAGTGTTCACAACTTCAGACCAGTGTTCACACGTTCAGACCAGTGTTCACATCTTCAGACCAGTGTTCACATCTTCAAACCAGTGTTCACATCTTCAGACCAGTGTTCACATTTTCAGACCAGTGTTCACACCTTCAGATCAGTGTTCACACCTTCAGACCAGTGTTCACAACTTCAGACCAGTGTTCACACGTTCAGACCAGTGTTCACATCTTCAGACCACTGTTCACACCTTCAGACCAGTGTTCACACCTTCAGACCACTATTCACACCTTCAGACCAGTGTTCACATCTTCAGACCAGTGTTCACATCTTCAGACCAGTGTTCACACCTTCAGACCAGTGTTCACACCTTCAGACCAGTGTTCACACCTTCAGACCAGTGTTCACACCTTCAGACCAGTGTGCACATCTTCAGACCAGTGTTCACACCTTCAGACCAGTGTTCACACCTTCAGACCAGTGTTCACACCTTCAGACCAGTGTTCACACCTTCAGACCAGTGTGCACATCTTCAGACCAGTGTTCACACCTTCAGACCAGTGTTCACACCTTCAGACCAGTGTTCACACCTTCAGACCAGTGTGCACATCTTCAGACCAGTGTGCACATCTTCAGACCAGTGTTCACACCTTCAGACCAGTGTTCACACCTTCAGACCAGTGTTCACACCTTCAGACCAGTGTTCACATCTTCAGACCAGTGTGCACATCTTCAGACCAGTGTGCACATCTTCAGACCAGTGTTCACACCTTCAGACCAGTGTTCACACCTTCAGACCAGTGTTCACACCTTCAGACCAGTGTTCACATCTTCAGACCAGTGTGCACATCTTCAGACCAGTGTGCACATCTTCAGACCAGTGTGCACATCTTCAGACCAGTGTGCACATCTTCAGACCAGTGTGCACATCTTCAGACCAGTGTGCACATCTTCAGACCAGTGTGCACACCTTCAGACCAGTGTGCACATCTTCAGACCAGTGTTCACATCTTCAGACCAGTGTGCACATCTTCAGACCAGTGTTCACATCTTCAGACCAGTGTGCACATCTTCAGACCAGTGTTCACATCTTCAGACCAGTGTGCACACCTTCAGACCAGTGTGCACATCTTCAGACCAGTGTGCACATCTTCAGACCAGTGTGCACATCTTCAGACCAGTGTGCACATCTTCAGACCAGTGTTTATACCTTCAGACCAGTGTGCACATCTTCAGACCAGTGTGCACATCTTCAGACCAGTGTTCACACCTTCAGACCAGTGTTCACACCTTCAGACCAGTGTTCACACCTTCAGACCAGTGTTTACACCTTCAGACCAGTGTTTACACCTTCAGACCAGTGTTCATATCTTCAGACCAGTGTGCACATCTTCAGACCAGTGTGCACATCTTCAGACCAGTGTTCACACCTTCAGACCAGTGTGCACATCTTCAGACCAGTGTTTACACCTTCAGACCAGTGTGCACATCTTCAGACCAGTGTGCACATCTTCAGACCAGTGTTCACACCTTCAGACCAGTGTTCACACCTTCAGACCAGTGTTCACACCTTCAGACCAGTGTTTACACCTTCAGACCACTGTTCACACCTTCAGACCAGTGTTCACAACTTCAGACCAGTGTTCACATCTTCAGACCAGCCATCCTGCAGTGTGCTACTGCACTGTTCTATAGCACACTTACATTGTTGCGACAAAAGGTAACTCTGGGGTGACTGGAGGGTAAGGGGCTATTGCTGGGGTCGAAGTGACAGGAGGAGGGAGATGATAGGAGAGGGGGAGATATGGTGGGAGAGAAGAGGGGGAGAAGACTAGGTGGGTGGTAGTAACCAGTCTTGGAGAGATGGACACATGTTGACAGAGTCACATAATCACTGTGCTGAGATGCATTAATTAGTGGTACCTGTCCTTACTTGTGTTCCCTCTCACCTTTGTTCCCTTCTCTTCTCTCCTCCCACGCTCTCTCCTTCCCTCCATACACACTATCTCCCTACACACACTTCTTTCTCACCCTGCCTTCATATGGTTCAACTTTCTCGCCTACCTTTCAGGGAGTGTAGTTGAAGGGAGTGTAGTTGAAGGGAGTGTAGTTGAAGGGAGTGTAGTTGAAGGGAGTGTAGTTGAAGGGAGTGTAGTTGAAGGGAGTGTAGTTGAAGGGAGTGCAGTTGAAGGGAGTGTAGTTGAAGGGAGTGTAGTTGAAGGGAGTGTAGTCCAAGGAGTGTATTTCAAGAAACTTCAAGTGATGTTCATCCCAGGTGTTGCACTTACAACACCAGGTGTTTTAGTGTGCAACAACAGTTCATCAACAACAACAGTTCATCAACAACAACAGTCCATCAACAACAACAGTTCATCAACAACAACAGTTCATCAACAACAACAGTTCATCAACAACAACAGTCCATCAACAACAACAGTTCATCAACAACAACAGTTCATCAACAACAACAGTCCATCAACAACAACAGTTCATCAACAACAACAGTTCATCAACAACAACAGTTGATCAACAACAACAACAACAGTTCATCAACAACAACAGTTCATCAACAACAACTTGATCAACAACAACAACAACTTGATCAACAACAACTTGATCAACAACAACTTGATCAACAACAACAACTTGATCAACAACAACAACTTGATCAACAACAACTTGATCAACAACAACTTGATCAACAACAACTTGATCAACAACAACAACATTGATCAACAACAACAGTTCATCAACAACAACAACAACAGTTCATCAACAACAGTTCATCAACAACAACAGTTCATCAACAACAACAGTTCATCAACAACAACAACAACAGTTGATCAACAACAACAGTTCATCAACAACAACAGTTCATCAACAACAACAACAACAGTTCATCAACAACAACAGTTCATCAACAACAACAGTTCATCAACAACAACAAAAACAGTTCATCAACAACAACAGTTCATCAACAACAACAACAACAGTTCATCAACAACAACAACAACAGTTCATCAACAACAACAACAACAACAGTTCATCAACAACAACAACAGTTCATCAACAACAACAGTTCATCAACAACAACAACAACAGTTCATCAACAACAACAGTTGATCAACAACAACAGTTCATCAACAACAACAGTTGATCAACAACAACAGTTCATCAACAACAACAGTTCATCAACAACAACAGTTCATCAACAACAACAACAACAGTTCATCAACAACAACAACAACAGTTGATCAACAACAACAGTTCATCAACAACAACAGTTCATCAACAACAACAACAACAGTTCATCAACAACAACAACAACAGTTGATCAACAACAACACTTGATCAACAACAACAGTTCATCAACAACAACAACAACAGTTCATCAACAACAACAACAACAACAGTTGATAAACAACAACAGTTCATCATCAACAACAACAACAGTTCATCAACAACAACAACAACAGTTCATCAACAACAACAACAACAGTTCATCAACAACAACAACAACAGTTCATCAACAACAACAACAACAGTTCATCAACAACAACAACAACAGTTCATCAACAACAACAACAACAGTTCATCAACAACAACAACAACAGTTCATCAACAACAACAACAACAGTTGATAAACAACAACAACAGTTCATCAACAACAACAACAACAGTTGATAAACAACAACAGTTCATCAACAACAACAACAGTTCATCAACAACAACAACAACAGTTCATCAACAACAACAACAACAACAGTTCATCAACAACAACAACAACAGTTCATCAACAACAACAACAACAGTTGATAAACAACAACAGTTCATCAACAACAACAACAACAGTTCATCAACAACAACAGTTCATCAACAACAACAACAACAGTTGATAAACAACAACAGTTCATCAACAACAACAACAACAGTTCATCAACAACAACAGTTCATCAACAACAACAACAACAGTTGATCAACAACAACAGTTCATCAACAACAACAACAACAGTTCATCAACAACAACAACAACAGTTCATCAACAACAACAACAACAGTTCATCAACAACAACAACAACAGTTCATCAACAACAACAACAACAGTTCATCAACAACAACAGTTCATCAACAACAACAACAACAGTTCATCAACAACAACAACAACAGTTCATCAACAACAACAACAACAGTTCATCAACAACAACAACAACAGTTCATCAACAACAACAACAACAGTTCATCAACAACAACAACAGTTCATCAACAACAACAACAACAACAGTTCATCAACAACAACAACAGTTCATCAACAACAACAACAGTTCATCAACAACAACAACAGTTCATCAACAACAACAACAGTTCATCAACAACAACAACAACAGTTCATCAACAACAACAACAGTTCATCAACAACAACAGTTCATCAACAACAACAACAGTTCATCAACAACAACAACAACAACAGTTCATCAACAACAACAACAGTTCATCAACAACAACAACAACAGTTCATCAACAACAACAACAACAACAACAGTTCATCAACAACAACAACAACAACAGTTCATCAACAACAACAACAACAACAGTTCATCAACAACAACAACAACAGTTCATCAACAACAACAACAACAGTTCATCAACAACAACAACAGTTCATCAACAACAACAGTTCATCAACAACAACAACAACAGTTCATCAACAACAACAGTTCATCAACAACAACAGTTCATCAACAACAACAACAACAACAGTTCATCAACAACAACAACAACAACAGTTCATCAACAACAACAACAACAGTTCATCAACAACAACAACAGTTCATCAACAACAACAACAGTTCATCAACAACAACAACAACAACAACAGTTCATCAACAACAACAACAACAACAGTTCATCAACAACAACAACAACAGTTCATCAACAACAACAACAACAACAGTTCATCAACAACAACAGTTCATCAACAACAACAACAACAACAGTTCATCAACAACAACAACAGTTCATCAACAACAACAACAACAGTTCATCAACAACAACAACAACAACAGTTCATCAACAACAACAACAACAACAGTTCATCAACAACAACAACAACAACAACAGTTCATCAACAACAACAACAACAGTTCATCAACAACAACAACAACAGTTCATCAACAACAACAACAGTTCATCAACAACAACAGTTCATCAACAACAACAACAACAACAACAGTTCATCAACAACAACAACAACAACAGTTCATCAACAACAACAACAACAGTTCATCAACAACAACAACAGTTCATCAACAACAACAACAGTTCATCAACAACAACAGTTCATCAACAACAACAACAACAACAACAGTTCATCAACAACAACAACAGTTCATCAACAACAACAACAACAGTTCATCAACAACAACAACAACAGTTCATCAACAACAACAACAGTTCATCAACAACAACAGTTCATCAACAACAACAACAACAACAGTTCATCAACAACAACAACAACAACAGTTCATCAACAACAACAACAACAGTTCATCAACAACAACAACAACAGTTCATCAACAACAACAACAGTTCATCAACAACAACAACAACAGTTCATCAACAACAACAACAACAACAGTTCATCAACAACAACAACAACAGTTCATCAACAACAACAACAACAGTTCATCAACAACAACAACAACAACAGTTCATCAACAACAACAACAACAGTTCATCAACAACAACAACAACAACAGTTCATCAACAACAACAACAACAACAGTTCATCAACAACAACAACAACAACAGTTCATCAACAACAACAACAACAACAGTTCATCAACAACAACAACAACAACAGTTCATCAACAACAACAACAACAACAGTTCATCAACAACAACAACAGTTCATCAACAACAACAGTTCATCAACAACAACAACAGTTCATCAACAACAACAACAACAGTTCATCAACAACAGTTCATCAACAACAACAGTTCATCAACAACAACAACAACAACAGTTCATCAACAACAACAACAACAGTTCATCAACAACAACAACAACAGTTCATCAACAACAACAGTTCATCAACAACAACAGTTCATCAACAACAACAGTTCATCAACAACAACAACAACAGTTCATCAACAACAACAACAACAACAGTTCATCAACAACAACAACAACAGTTCATCAACAACAACAACAACAACAGTTCATCAACAACAACAACAACAACAGTTCATCAACAACAACAACAACAACAGTTCATCAACAACAACAACAACAGTTCATCAACAACAACAACAGTTCATCAACAACAACAACAACAACAACAGTTCATCAACAACAACAACAACAACAGTTCATCAACAACAACAACAGTTCATCAACAACAACAACAACAGTTCATCAACAACAACAACAGCAACAACAGTTCATCAACAACAACAACAACAACAGTTCATCAACAACAACAACAACAACAGTTCATCAACAACAACAACAACAGTTCATCAACAACAACAACAACAGTTCATCAACAACAACAACAGTTCATCAACAACAACAGTTCATCAACAACAACAACAACAGTTCATCAACAACAACAAGAACAACAGTTCATCAACAACAACAACAACAGTTCATCAACAACAACAGTTCATCAACAACAACAACAGTTCATCAACAACAACAGTTCATCAACAACAACAGTTCATCAACAACAACAACAACAACAGTTCATCAACAACAACAACAACAACAGTTCATCAACAACAACAACAACAGTTCATCAACAACAACAACAACAACAGTTCATCAACAACAACAACAACAACAGTTCATCATCAACAACAACAACAACAGTTCATCAACAACAACAACAACAACAGTTCATCAACAACAACAGTTCATCAACAACAACAACAACAGTTCATCAACAACAACAACAACAGTTCATCAACAACAACAACAGTTCATCAACAACAACAGTTCATCAACAACAACAACAACAACAGTTCATCAACAACAACAACAACAACAGTTCATCAACAACAACAACAACAGTTCATCAACAACAACAACAACAGTTCATCAACAACAACAACAGTTCATCAACAACAACAGTTCAACAACAACAGTTCATCAACAACAACAACAACAACAGTTCATCAACAACAACAACAACAGTTCATCAACAACAACAACAACAACAGTTCATCAACAACAACAACAACAACAGTTCATCAACAACAACAACAACAACAGTTCATCAACAACAACAACAACAACAACAACAGTTCATCAACAACAACAACAACAACAACAGTTCATCAACAACAACAACAACAGTTCATCAACAACAACAACAGTTCATCAACAACAACAACAGTTCATCAACAACAACAACAACAACAGTTCATCAACAACAACAGTTCATCAACAACAACAACAACAACAACAGTTCATCAACAACAACAACAACAACAGTTCATCAACAACAACAACAACAACAGTTCATCAACAACAACAACAGTTCATCAACAACAACAACAGTTCATCAACAACAACAGTTCATCAACAACAACAACAACAACAGTTCATCAACAACAACAACAACAACAGTTCATCAACAACAACAACAACAGTTCATCAACAACAACAACAACAGTTCATCAACAACAACAACAGTTCATCAACAACAACAGTTCATCAACAACAACAGTTCATCAACAACAACAACAACAACAGTTCATCAACAACAACAACAACAACAGTTCATCAACAACAACAACAACAGTTCATCAACAACAACAACAACAACAGTTCATCAACAACAACAACAACAACAGTTCATCAACAACAACAACAACAACAGTTCATCAACAACAACAACAACAACAGTTCATCAACAACAACAACAACAACAGTTCATCAACAACAACAACAACAACAACAGTTCATCAACAACAACAACAACAGTTCATCAACAACAACAACAGTTCATCAACAACAACAACAGTTCATCAACAACAACAACAACAACAGTTCATCAACAACAACAACAGTTCATCAACAACAACAACAGTTCATCAACAACAACAACAACAGTTCATCAACAACAACAACAACAACAGTTCATCAACAACAACAACAGTTCATCAACAACAACAACAACAGTTCATCAACAACAACAACAACAGTTCATCAACAACAACAACAGTTCATCAACAACAACAGTTCATCAACAACAACAACAACAACAGTTCATCAACAACAACAACAACAACAGTTCATCAACAACAACAACAACAGTTCATCAACAGCAACAACAACAGTTCATCAACAACAACAACAACAGTTCATCAACAACAACAACAGTTCATCAACAACAACAGTTCATCAACAACAACAGTTCATCAACAACAACAACAACAACAGTTCATCAACAACAACAACAACAACAGTTCATCAACAACAACAACAACAACAGTTCATCAACAACAACAACAGTTCATCAACAACAACAACAACAACAGTTCATCAACAACAACAACAACAACAGTTCATCAACAACAACAACAACAACAGTTCATCAACAACAACAACAACAGTTCATCAACAACAACAACAACAACAGTTCATCAACAACAACAACAACAACAGTTCATCAACAACAACAACAACAACAGTTCATCAACAACAACAACAACAACAGTTCATCAACAACAACAACAACAACAGTTCATCAACAACAACAACAACAACAGTTCATCAACAACAACAACAACAGTTCATCAACAACAACAACAACAACAGTTCATCAACAACAACAACAACAACAGTTCATCAACAACAACAACAACAGTTCATCAACAACAACAACAACAACAGTTCATCAACAACAACAACAACAACAACAGTTCATCAACAACAACAACAACAACAACAGTTCATCAACAACAACAACAACAACAGTTCATCAACAACAACAACAACAACAACAACAACAACAGTTCATCAACAACAACAACAACAACAGTTCATCAACAACAACAACAACAACAGTTCATCAACAACAACAACAACAACAGTTCATCAACAACAACAACAACAGTTCATCAACAACAACAACAACAACAGTTCATCAACAACAACAACAACAGTTCATCAACAACAACAACAACAGTTCATCAACAACAACAACAGTTCATCAACAACAACAGTTCATCAACAACAACAGTTCATCAACAACAACAACAACAACAGTTCATCAACAACAACAACAACAGTTCATCAACAACAACAACAACAACAGTTCATCAACAACAACAACAGTTCATCAACAACAACAACAACAACAGTTCATCAACAACAACAACAACAACAGTTCATCAACAACAACAACAACAACAGTTCATCACGGTCTTGACTTCTTTTGTTGTAAAAGTTCTCGTTATTTACTCTACCAGTTTGTATGATATTATGAGTCTGCAGCGTCCTCACTGGACGTCACTCACATGAGTCTGCAGCGTCCTCACTGGACGTCACTCACATGAGTTTGCAGCGTCCTCACTGGACGTCACTCACATGAGTCTGCAGCGTCCTCACTGGACGTCACTCACATGAGTCTGCAGCGTCCTCACTGGACGTCACTCACATGAGTCTGCAGCGTCCTCACTGGACGTCACTCACATGAGTCTGCAGCGTCCTCATTGGACGTCACTCACATGAGTCTGCAGCGTCCTCACTGGACGTCACTCACATGAGTCTGCAGCGTCCTCACTGGACGTCACTCACATGAGTCTGCAGCGTCCTCACTGGACATCACTCACATATTATGAGTCTGCAGCGTCCTCACTGGACGTCACTCATATTATGAGTCTGCAGCGTCCTCACTGGTCTTCACTCACATGAGTCTGCAGCGTCCTCACTGGACATCACTCACATATTATGAGTCTGCAGCGTCCTCACTGGACGTCACTCACATGAGTCTGCAGCGTCCTCACTGGACGTCACTCACATATTATGAGTCTGCAGCGTCCTCACTGGACGTCACTCACATATTATGAGTCTGCAGCGTCCTCACTGGACGTCACTCACATATTATGAGTCTGCAGCGTCCTCACTGGACGTCACTCACATATTATGAGTCTGCCGCGTCCTCACTGGTCGTCACTCACATATTATGAGTCTGCAGCGTCCTCACTGGACGTCACTAACATATTATGAGTCTGCAGCGTCCTCACTGGTCGTCACTCACATATTATGAGTCTGCAGCGTCCTCACTGGACGTCACTAACATATTATGAGTCTGCAGCGTCCTCACTGGTCTTCACTCACATGAGTCTGCAGCGTCCTCACTGGACATCACTCACATATTATGAGTCTGCAGCGTCCTCACTGGACGTCACTCATATATTATGAGTCTGCAGCGTCCTCAATGGACGTCACACATATTATGAGTCTTCAGCGTCCTCACTGGACGTCACTCGCATATTATGAGTCTGCAGCGTCCTCACTGGTCGTCACTCACATATTATGAGTCTGCAGCGTCCTCACTGGTCGTCACTCACATGAGTCTGCAGCGTCCTCACTGGAAGTCACTCACATATTATGAGTCTGCAGCGTCCTCACTGGACGTCACTCACATATTATGAGTCTGCAGCGTCCTCACTGGACGTCACTCACACATTATGAGTCTGCAGCGTCCTCACTGGACGTCACTCACACATTGAGTCTGCAGCGTCCTCACTAGACGTCACTCACACATTGAGTCTGCAGCGTCCTCACTGGACGTCACTCACACATTATGAGTCTGCAGCGTCCTCACTGGATGTCACTCACACATTGAGTCTGCAGCGTCCTCACTGGACGTCACTCACACATTATGAATCTGCAGCGTCCTCACTGGACGTCACTCACATATTATGAATCTGCAGCGTCCTCACTGGACGTCACTCACACATTATGAGTCTGCAGCGTCCTCACTGGACGTCACTCATATATTATGAGTCTGCAGCGTCCTCACTGGACGTCTCACATATTATGAGTCTGCAGCGTCCTCACTGGACGTCACTCACATATTATGAGTCTGCAGCGTCCTCACTGGACGTCTCACCTATTATGAGTCTGCAGCGTCCTCACTGGACGTCACTCACATATTATGAATCTGCAGCGTCCTCACTGGACGTCACTCACATTATGAGTCTGCAACGTCCTCACTGGACCTCACTCACATTATGAATCTGCAGCGTCCTCACTGGACGTCACTCACATATTATGAATCTGCAGCGTCCTCACTGGACGTCACTCACGTGAACATTATGAGTCTGCAGCGTCCTCACTGGACGTCACTCACACATTATGAGTCAGCAGCGTCCTCACTGAACGTCACTCACACATTATGAGTCAGCAGCGTCCTCACTGGACGTCACTCACACATTATGAGTCAGCAGCGTCCTCACTGAACGTCACTCACACATTATGAGTCAGCAGCGTCCTCACTGGACGTCACTCACACATTATGAGTCAGCAGCGTCCTCACTGGACATCACTCACACATTGAGTCAGCAGCGTCCTCACTGGACGTCACTCACACATTATGAGTCAGCAGCGTCCTCACTGAACGTCACTCACACATTATGAGTCAGCAGAGTCCTCACTGGACGTCACTCACACATTATGAGTCAGCAGCGTCCTCACTGGACGTCACTCACACATTATGAGTCTGCAGCGTCCTCACTGGACGTCACTCACACATTATGAGTCTGCAGCGTCCTCACTGGACGTCACTCACACATTATGAGTCTGCAGCGTCCTCACTGGACGTCACTCACACATTATGAGTCAGCAGCGTCCTCACTGGACGTCACTCACACATTATGAGTCAGCATCGTCCTCACTGGACGTCACTCACACATTATGAGTCTGCAGCGTCCTCACTGGACGTCACTCACACATTATGAGTCAGCAGCGTCCTCACTGGACATCACTCACACATTATGAGTCAGCAGCGTCCTCACTGGACATCACTCACACATTATGAGTCAGCAGCGTCCTCACTGGACATCACTCACACATTATGAGTCAGCAGCGTCCTCACTGGACGTCACTCACACATTATGAGTCAGCAGCGTCCTCACTGGACGTCACTCACATACTGAAGCATCGCTTGCAAGGTAATTTACAGCACTCCGACTTGTCTTCATGATATAAACAGTCCATCAACCTTGGAGAAAATAGTATTGGAGATAGTCAGTCCCTCCAGACTATGGGGCTGAACTCTTCTCCAGGCTGAGGGACTGACCACCTCAATTACTATTTCCTCCAAGGTTGATGGACTGATACATCATCTTTATTTCATTACTGCTGCTGCCTTTGTATTTGACTGAAGAAGTCTACTGTGTGGGTGAAACTCTTCATCAATCAACATACCCGCCCAACTGTTGCATATTTATCTTAGTCGATTTTTAGTTGATCTTTCAACTGGTGGAAAGTTGTATCTAGAGCTTTATATACAAATACAACAGATTCTCATTGTCAGTTTTTAATGGCAAACCCGGACTACATGATTAATGGTCTTAACTCAGTGCAAATGGACCACGGAACGGGTGGGGATTTAAACCCATGGCGAGTGAGTCGTAAAACTCCAGGCCAGTGTGTCAACCACTGAGCCAGGTGGCTACAATAAGACTCCTCCAACTAGGAACATTTATACACTACAGGGAGGTTAGCATAGGCCACCACTGTAACCACAAATGCAAGTTTTTACAAATGAATCTTCTGCCAGCGTGGCTGTGGCGAACTCTAGCTTAGGTCACCTCAAAACCGCTATCACGACTCGAAATCGTGTTATTACAAATGGGTTACTTATTAACTTTCTCTCTCCTGCCTCCTGTCCCCTCGGTCACACCCAGTCAGAGTGCATCCACACCTCTCCTGCCTCCTGTCCCCTCGGTCACACCCAGTCAGAGTGCATCCACACCTCTCCTGCCTCCTGTCCCCTCGGTCACACCCAGTCAGAGTGCATCCACACCTCTCCTGCCTCCTGTCCCCTCGGTCACACCCAGTCAGAGTACATCCGCACCTCTCCTGCCTCCTGTCCCCTCGGTCACACCCAGTCAGAGTACATCCACACCTCTCCTGCCTCCTGTCCCCTCGGTCACACCCAGTCAGAGTGCATCCACACCTCTCCTGCCTCCTGTCCCCTCGGTCAAAACCCATGTAGAGTGCATCCGCACCTCTCCTGCCTCCTGTCCGCTCGGTCACACCCAGACAGAGTGCATCCACACCTCTCCTGCCTCCTGTCCCCTCGGTCACACCCATGCAGAGTGCATCCACACCTCTCCTGCCTCCTGTCCCCTCGGTCACACCCAGACAGAGTGCATCCACACCTCTCCTGCCTCCTGTCCCCTCGGTCACACCCATGCAGAGTGCATCCACACCTCTCCTGCCTCCTGTCCCCTCGGTCACACCCAGACAGAATGCATCCACACCTCTCCTGCCTCCTGTCCCCTCGGTCACACCCATGTAGAGTGCATCCACACCTCTCCTGCCTCCTGTCCCCTCGGTCACACCCGGGCAGAATGCATCCACACCTCTCCTGCCTCCTGTCCCCTCGGTCACACCCAGGCAAAGTGCGTCCACACCTCTCCTGCCTCCTGTCCCCTCGGTCACACCCAGGCAGAATGCATCCACACCTCTCCTGCCTCCTGTCCCCTCGGTCACACCCATGTAGAGTGCGTCCACACCTCTCCTGCCTCCTGTCCCCTCGGTCACACCCAGTCAGAGTGCGTCCACACCTCTCCTGCCTCCTGTCCCCCCAGTCACACCCAGTCAGAGTGCGTCCACACCTCTCCTGCCTCCTGTCCCCTCGGTCACACCCAGTCAGAGTGCGTCCACACCTCTCCTGCCTCCTGTCCCCCCAGTCACACCCAGTCAGAGTACGTCCACACCTCTCCTGCCTCCTGTCCCCTCGGTCACACCCAGTCAGAGTACATCCACACCTCTCCTGCCTCCTGTCCCCTCGGTCACACCCAGTCAGAGTGCATCCACACCTCTCCTGCCTCCTGTCCCCTCGGTCAAAACCCATGTAGAGTGCATCCGCACCTCTCCTGCCTCCTGTCCGCTCGGTCACACCCAGACAGAGTGCATCCACACCTCTCCTGCCTCCTGTCCCCTCGGTCACACCCATGCAGAGTGCATCCACACCTCTCCTGCCTCCTGTCCCCTCGGTCACACCCAGACAGAGTGCATCCACACCTCTCCTGCCTCCTGTCCCCTCGGTCACACCCATGCAGAGTGCATCCACACCTCTCCTGCCTCCTGTCCCCTCGGTCACACCCAGACAGAATGCATCCACACCTCTCCTGCCTCCTGTCCCCTCGGTCACACCCATGTAGAGTGCATCCACACCTCTCCTGCCTCCTGTCCCCTCGGTCACACCCAGGCAGAATGCATCCACACCTCTCCTGCCTCCTGTCCCCTCGGTCACACCCAGGCAAAGTGCGTCCACACCTCTCCTGCCTCCTGTCCCCTCGGTCACACCCAGGCAGAATGCATCCACACCTCTCCTGCCTCCTGTCCCCTCGGTCACACCCATGTAGAGTGCGTCCACACCTCTCCTGCCTCCTGTCCCCTCGGTCACACCCAGTCAGAGTGCGTCCACACCTCTCCTGCCTCCTGTCCCCCCAGTCACACCCAGTCAGAGTACGTCCACACCTCTCCTGCCTCCTGTCCCCTCGGTCACACCCAGTCAGAGTGCGTCCACACCTCTCCTGCCTCCTGTCCCCTCGGTCACACCCAGTCAGAGTACGTCCACACCTCTCTTGCCTCCTGTCCCCTCGGTCACACCCAGTCAGAGTACATCCACACCTCTCCTGCCTCCTGTCCCCTCGGTCACACCCAGTCAGAGTGCGTCCACACCTCTCCTGCCTCCTGTCCCCTCGGTCACACCCAGAGTACGTCCACACCTCTCCTGCCTCCTGTCCCCTCGGTCACACCCAGTCAGAGTGCGTCCACACCTCTCCTGCCTCCTGTCCCCTCGGTCACACCCAGTCAGAGTGCGTCCACACCTCTCCTGCCTCCTGTCCCCTCGGTCACACCCAGTCAGAGTTCATCCACACCTCTCCTGCCTCCTGTCCCCTCGGTCACACCCAGTCAGAGTTCATCCACACCTCTCCTGCCTCCTGTTCCCTCGGTCACACCCAGTCAGAGTGCGTCCACACCTCTCCTGCCTCCTGTCCCCTCGGTCACACCCAGTCAGAGTGCATCCACACCTCTCCTGCCTCCTGTCCCCTCGGTCACACCCAGTCAGAGTACGTCCACACCTCTCCTGCCTCCTGTCCCCTCGGTCACACCCAGTCAGAGTACGTCCACACCTCTCCTGCCTCCTGTCCCCTCGGTCACATCCAGGCAGAGTACGTCCACACCTCTCCTGCCTTGGTAAACAACCTTGTATGCGGGTCCTTGTGCAAGTTGCAAACATTTCAGCTGACGCGATAAGCAGTTCACTAATATAAGGTATTTAATTGTTGCTTGCTTTAAGACCACGACTTGTTTACAATCATCACGATACCGTGAGTCATACTACAATACTGAGTGTGTGAGGGGGGGGGGTTCCCTTGTGTGACTCTAGTGAGGCACTGTACTTGTTTACTATCCACAGTGACTAGTGAGGCACTGTTCTTGTTTCTAATCCACCGTGGCTCCGAGATGGCGGTATACTACTGACATCTCCGCCATTCTTCGTGCCACTAAGATATCTCTCAGCAGTGTGAGTCTTGGAGAACAACATTGTCAGTACACATGGCTTGTACAGCATGGTTCTTGTATGTGGTGTGATGTCCACTATGTTGTATATCATTTTAGGGTGAAAATGTTTGCAGGGGGCCTGGGACCTTCCAGGTCTGGGCCCCTCCAGGTGTGTGACCCTCCAGGTGTGGGACCCCCAGGTGTGGGACCGGGACGCGAGGGCGTTGACCCTTGGAGCATTCTCCAGGTAGTGGTGGTGGCAGTAGTGATGGTGGTAGTAGTGTTGGTCGTGATAATAGTAGTGGTTGTAGTAGTAATAGTGGTGGTAATAGTAGTTGTAGTAGTAGTAGTAGTGAGGGTAGTAATAATAGTGGGATTTGAGGCAGTAGATTTCAGTAAAGCCTTTGATAGAGTACCTCGCAAAAGTGGCTTAAGAAAAGTGGCAGCTCATGGTACACGAGGTAAAGTTCTAACATGGATCAAGACATGGCTTACCAATAGAAAGCAGAGAGTTTCCATTAATGGGGTCAAGTCTAAATGGGGACCGGTCACTAGTGGTGTTCCACAAGAATCTGTTATAGGCCCACTGTAGTTCAGAATTTACATTAATGACCTTGATGAAGGAATTACAAGAGACATGAATAAATTTGCTAATGCTACAAAAAACAGTCTGAATGATTGATTCTGAGGAGGATACCAAGTGACGGATGCAATTCACTGTGGATAAGTGTAAAGTCCTGGTCCTTGGGAATGAAAATAACCCTCGAAGTTATAAACCAGGTGAAGAAGAGCTTTATCACACAGGATGTGAAAAAGACTTGGAAGTCATGGTAAGCAGAAATCTAGCGCCAAGACAGCAGTGCCTACGTGTGCGCAATAAGACTAACAGATTATTTGGATTTATATCAAAAAGTATAAGTATATGTTATCCATAGAATTTATATACATATTGCAGAATGTATATAAATTCTTTGGATAACATACAGAGAAGGATGGTAAAACTGATTCACTGTATAAGGAATCTCCCGTATGAAGATAGACTTAGAGCCTGGTATTCACTCTCTTGAGAGACGTAGAATGAGGGAAGATATCACTGAATTATATAAGTGGATGCTGAACATAAACGAAGGTGATATTAATAAAATACTGAGGATATCGAATCAGGTAAGAACCAGAAATAATGGCTTTAAGTGAGATAAATTTAGATTTCGAAAGGACATAGGTAAGTACTGGTTTTCAAACAGAGTTGTGGATGCGTGGAACAATCTTCCGAGTAGGGTGATCAAGGCTAGGACCCTGGGTACCTTTAAAAAGAGACTGAATAAATATACGAGTGGGAGGGGCTGGGTTTTATTGGTATCTTGGGTACGGGAGTAGCTTTGGGTAACTTTAGGGAAAGGTTGTATTAATACATGGGTGGTTTGATAAAGACCTGCCTTGTATGGCAGTAAAATAACGTTTTAGTACATTATGAAAGGAAAATAAGTGAGTGACAACGCAGAGTACTTGACGAGTGTCAGAAGTCCCCGACTTTTAAACACACTACCCCCGGGGATAAGGGGCATTACCAACAAACCTCTGGCTGTTTTCAAGAAGAAATTTGAGAAGCTATTCAGAGTTCCTGATCAGCCAGGCTGTGGTTCATACGTTTGCCTGCGGCCAGCAGTAACAGCCTGGTTGATCAATCAGGTCCTGATCCACCACGAGGCCTGGTGGAAATAAATGGTATAAAATACCGACACAATGGAAATATAAACACATATGCAGTATAATGTGATCCTTTATTGACTACGTTTCGCCCACACAGTGGGCTTTTTCAAGTCACAAACAGATCTGTTTGTGACTTGAAAAAGCCCACTGTGTGGGCGAAACGTAGTCAATAAAGGATCACATTATACTGCATATGTGTTTATATTTCCACGAGGCCTGGTCATGGACCGGCCCACGGGGGCGTTGACCCCCAGAAGCATCCTTCAGGTATCGTGCAGGTGCAGTGTGTGTTACTTGTGCGTGTTGGTGGTTTAATCAAATCAAGAACCAAACACAGGTTTGTGAAGACTGTTTATATACAAAAGTATTTACACTGAAAGTAATGTCTCAAGGCTGTGGTCTTAGTCAAGTTTA
>NC_091352.1:2018277-2025777 GCF_038502225.1 Cherax quadricarinatus | reverse complement strand
AAAGGTTTGCAACAAGACTAGTCCCAGAGCACAGGGATTGTGCTACGAAGAAAGGTTAAGGGAAATTGGCCTGACGACACTGGAGGACAGGAAGGTCACGGGAGACATGGTAACGACATATAAAAAACTGCGTGGAATAGACAAGGTGGACAAAGACAGGATGTTCCAGAGATGGGACACATACACAAGGGGTCACAATTGGAAGTTGAAGACTCAGATGAGTCAAAGGGATGTTAGGAAGTATTTCTTCAGTCATAGAGTTGTCAGACAGTGGAATAGACTAGAAAGTGAGGTAATGGAGGCAGGAACCATATATAGTTTTAAGACGAGGTTTGATAAAGCTCATGGAGCAGGGAGAGGGAGGACCCAGTAGCAACCAGTGAAGAGCGGGGCTAGGAGCTAGGACTCGACCCCTGCAACCACAAATATGTGAGTACACACACACACAGAGACTGGGAAAGGAGCTGTGAATCGACCTCCTGCAACCACAGATAGATAAGCACACATATACACATTATGCCAATTTTCTGATGCGTCCTGTCAGTATGTTGACGTGTCTGTATCTGTTAAAGCAACCGAACCCTTAATGGAGACTTGAAGTATCCCAGCTCAGACTGACACTGCTGAAGTCTCCCAGCTCAGACTGACACTACTGAAGTCTCCCAGCTCAGACTGACACTACTGAAGTCTCCCAGCTCAGACTGATACTACTGAAGTCTCCCAGCTCAGACTGATACTACTGAAGTCTCCCAGCTCAGACTGATACTACTGAAGTCTCCCAGCTCAGACTGACACTACTGAAGTCTCCCAGCTCAGACTGACACTACTGAAGTCTCCCAGCTCAGACTGATACTACTGAAGTCTCCCAGCTCAGACTGATACTACTGAAGTCTCCCAGCTCAGACTGACACTACTGAAGTCTCCCAGCTCAGACTGACACTACTGAAGTCTCCCAGCTCAGACTGGCACTACTGAAGTCTCCCAGCTCAGACTGATACTATTGAAGTCTCCCAGTTCAGACTGGCACTACTGAAGTCTCCCAGCTCAGACTGACACTACTGAAGTCTCCCAGCTCAGACTGACACTACTGAAGTCTCCCAGCTCAGACTGACACTACTGAAGTCTCCCAGCTCACGCTGACACTACTGAAGTCTCCCAGCTCAGGCTGACACTACTGAAGTCTCCCAGCTCAGACTGACACTACTGAAGTCTCCCAGCTCAGACTGACACTACTGAAGTCTCCCAGCTCAGACTGACACTACTGAAGTCTCCCAGCTCAGACTGACACTACTGAAGTCTCCCAGCTCAGGCTGACACTACTGAAGTCTCCCAGCTCAGGCTGACACTACTGAAGTCTCCCAGCTCAGACTGACACTACTGAAGTCTCCCAGCTCAGACTGACACTACTGAAGTCTCCCAGCTCAGACTGACACTACTGAAGTCTCCCAGCTCAGACTGACACTACTGAAGTCTCCCAGCTCAGACTGACACTACTGAAGTCTCCCAGCTCAGACTGACACTACTGAAGTCTCCCAGCTCAGGCTGACAGTACTAAAGTCTCCCAGCTCAGACTGACACTACTGAAGTCTCCCAGCTCAGACTGACACTACTGAAGTCTCCCAGCTCAGACTGACACTACTGAAGTCTCCCAGCTCAGACTGACACTACCGAAGTCTCCCAGCTCAGACTGACACTACTGAAGTCTCCCAGCTCAGACTGACACTACTGAAGTCTCCCAGCTCAGACTGACACTACTGAAGTCTCCCAGCTCAGACTGACACTACTGAAGTCTCCCAGCTCAGACTGACACTACTGAAGTCTCCCAGCTCAGACTGACACTACTGAAGTCTCCCAGCTTAGACTGACACTACTGAAGTCTCCCAGCTCAGACTGACACTACTGAAGTCTCCCAGCTCAGACTGACACTACTGAAGTCTCCCAGCTCAGACTGACACTACTGAAGTCTCCCAGCTCAGACTGACACTACTGAAGTCTCCCAGCTCAGACTGACACTACTGAAGTCTCCCAGCTCAGACTGACACTACCGAAGTCTCCCAGCTCAGACTGACACTACTGAAGTCTCCCAGCTCAGACTGACACTACTGAAGTCTCCCAGCTCAGACTGACACTACTGAAGTCTCCCAGCTCAGGCTGACAGTACTGAAGTCTCCCAGCTCAGATTGACACTACTGAAGTCTCCCAGCTCAGGTTGACACTACTGAAGTCTCCCAGCTCAGGTTGACACTACTGAAGTCTCCCAGCTCAGGTTGACACTACTGAAGTCTCCCAGCTCAGACTGACACTACTGAAGTCTCCCAGCTCAGACTGACACTACTGAAAGTCTCCCAGCTCAGACTGACATTACTGAAGTCTCCCAGCTCAGGCTGACACTACTGAAGTCACCCAGCTCAGGCTGACACTACTGAAGTCTGCCAGCTCAGGCTGACACTACTGAAGTCTCCCAGCTCAGACTGACACTACTGAAGTCTCCCAGCTCAGACTGACACTACTGAAGTCTCCCAGCTCAGACTGACACTACTGAAGTCTGCCAGCTCAGGCTGACACTATTGAAGTCTCCCAGCTCACGCTGACACTACTGAAGTCTCCCAGCTCAGGCTGACACTATTGAAGTCTCCCAGCTCAGGCTGACACTACTGAAGTCTCCCAGCTCAGGCTGACACTACTGAAGTCTCCCAGCTCAGACTGACACTACTGAAGTCTCCCAGCTCAGGCTGACACTACTGAAGTCTCCCAGCTCAGGCTGACACTATTGAAGTCTCCCAGCTCAGGCTGACACTACTGAAGTCTCCCAGCTCAGGCTGACACTACTGAAGTCTCCCAGCTCAGACTGACACTACTGAAGTCTCCCAGCTCAGGCTGACACTACTGAAGTCTCCCAGCTCAGGCTGACACTACTGATGTCTCCCAGCTCAGGCTGACACTACTGAAGTCTCCCAGCTCAGACTGACACTACTGAAGTCTCCCAGCTCAGGCTGACACTACTGAAGTCTCCCAGCTCAGACTGACACTACTGAAGTCTCCCAGCTCAGACTGACACTACTGAAGTCTCCCAGCTCACGCTGACACTACTGAAGTCTCCCAGCTCAGACTGACACTACTGGAGTCTCCCAGCTCAGACTGACACTACTGGAGTCTCCCAGCTCAGACTGACACTACTGGAGTCTCCCAGCTCAGACTGACACTACTGGAGTCTCCCAGCTCAGACTGATACTACTGGAGTCTCCCAGCTCAGACTGACACTACTGGAGTCTCCCAGCTCAGACTGACACTACTGAAGTCTCCCAGCTCAGACTGACACTACTGAAGTCTCCCAGCTCAGACTGACACTACTGAAGTCTCCCAGCTCAGACTGACACTACTGGAGTCTCCCAGCTCAGACTGACACTACTGGAGTCTCCCAGCTCAGACTGACACTACTGGAGTCTCCCAGCTCAGACTGATACTACTGAAGTCTCCCAGCTCAGACTGACACTACTGGAGTCTTCCAGCTCAGACTGACACTACTGAAGTCTCCCAGCTCAGACTGACACTACTGAAGTCTCCCAGCTCAGACTGATACTACTGAAGTCTCCCAGCTCAGACTGACACTACTGGAGTCTCCCAGCTCAGACTGACACTACTGAAGTCTCCCAGCTCAGACTGACACTACTGAAGTCTGCCAGCTCAGGCTGACACTACTGAAGTCTCCCAGCTCAGACTGATACTACTGAAGTCTCCCAGCTCAGGCTGACACTGCTGAAGTCTCCCAGCTCAGGCTGACACTACTGAAGTCTCCCAGCTCAGACTGACACTACTGGAGTCTCCCAGCTCAGACTGACACTACTGAAGTCTCCCAGCTCAGACTGACACTACTGAAGTCTGCCAGCTCAGGCTGACACTACTGAAGTCTCCCAGCTCAGACTGATACTACTGAAGTCTCCCAGCTCAGACTGACACTACTGGAGTCTCCCAGCTCAGACTGACACTACTGAAGTCTCCCAGCTCAGACTGACACTACTGAAGTCTCCCAGCTCAGACTGACACTACTGGAGTCTCCCAGCTCAGACTGACACTACTGAAGTCTCCCAGCTCAGGCTGACACTGCTGAAGTCTCCCAGCTCAGGCTGATACATTTTTATACTATGTATGAGGCTCAGCCTGTCTGATGCATATAAGAAAACGTATCTAACTTTAGTTCCCACTATATAACTGTTTAGTTATGTTTAAGAATTTGAGGAGTCCTCAAGATCAGAGGAGGAGGAGGAGGAGGAGGAGGAGGAGGAGGAGGAGGAGGAGGAGGAGGAGGAGTATTGAGCAGGTCAGGTCAGTAAGACATATTTCAAATTATTTTTCCCTGACGAATATATTAGCAAGAAGAAAACAAAGAAGGAGGAAAGGCAAGAGGAGGAACAAGGAAGAACACACACACACACACACACACACACACACACACACACACACACACACACACACACACACACACACACACACACACATTATCTAAGTCTTGGTTTTCCCTGTAAGTTGCGAGACTTCAGTTCTTTCTTCTTCTCACTCTTTCGTTTCTCTCTCCTCTCTTTCCTTCCCTCCTCCCTGTGTTGGCAGAACATGACTTGCACATCCTATCACCTATTACATGGCGTTATCCTCTTATCACTGGCTATCTTCATGTCATCCTCGTATTAGTGGCTATCTTCATGTCATTCTGTTATCATGCACTATCCATATGTCATCCTGTTACCACATGTTACCCCCTGTTATTACACGTTACCCTCGTATTATCTTGTTATCACACTTATCAAGATGCCTTCATGTCATCCTGTTATCAAGCGTTATCCCCCATGTCACACTGTCACCTCCAGCTTACCTCTCACCATCCTCTCGTTACCATCGCAATCATCTGTGTCTCTATTAAAAACACAAGCAGCAACTGGAGGATTATTGCACTTGGTCGTATCCAAAGTTAGCAATATTGCAAGCAACTGGCCAAGGTAAACACAGATGTAGTGTTTTCTTTACCCTTACATTGCTTCACCAGTATGTGCAATATTTACAGTGCTTAGGTTAGCAATATGATAAGACTGGGCAAAGAGCCACTCAAAGCAAGAGTGGATTCAACCAGTGTATGAGAGGGCCTGCCTCCCAGGTAGGCAAGCAGGTGTGATGTCACCTTGGCTGGGGAGCTGGCTATCACCTGACTGGCGAGTTGAACTTGACAGTAGAGCAGTGGGGCCCCAGAACTGCTATACTCGGAACTGCCACTTCGCTGGTGGTGAATGCATGCCAGTAGGTGTGTGATGAACGTTAAATAAAGTGTGTAACATACTCGATGCTCGCTACTGTCATCGTCACTTCGCCCTGGATCATCGTCACATTCACCTTGGTTCATCTTTACACTCTGGATCATCTTCACACTCACCCTGAATCATCTTCACACTCGCCTAGATGTTTCCTGTATTTTCTGAGACACTGAGGATCTTTTCCCAGGTCAAGTAATCAGGTCAATCTTCACCAAACATCCGAAGTATGATAATGAAACGGAGTAAACTAAATGCACAAGTACATTGCGAGAATCCTCACATAGTAGCTCTAACTGAAATAAGCTCAAGAAGGCTAGTACACAAGATAAAGAGCGAACTTTTATTCTGTCAACGTTATTCTCTATAGAGCTGCACCAACTCATGACTTGATAAAGCTCTACAGATCGAAAAGTTGTCCCAGTGTCAATTACAATACTAGGCTTCATCAGCGTAACTTTCCTAGTACTGGCGTAATATAAATGACAATAGCTTGTATGCCTCTGCATACTATTTGCCTGGCAGATTCGAGAAGTGCAAAGTGCAACTTTTGTGTGAAAGACAGTACCACTTTGCCATACAAAGAACTGGCCAAATTACTGTAAGTTTTCCATACTTTAATAACTGACCTGGAAACTCGTTTTATTAAGCTAAGTTATCCAAGAATTTCCTTACGATAACTTGAGAGTTTATGTTCACGTAGGTAAGTCTTTTCGTGAGCTGCTTTCTTAATGAAGGAAGGGGAGGAGGATGTTGATATTGCAACTTGTTGTGGTAATATTTCTTTGTTTTGTCTGTTATTATAATTTCTGCTACTTAGTTTTCCTTTTACATGTTCTTAGATGTGTGTTGCGTGTTTCCTTGCACAGTGAAAAGCTGTGAGTGATCTATCAGGTCAATGCTCTATTCCCATCTTACATCTTTCTTCCTGGTTCTTTTAATCTTACGATCAGTTCTCACAGACTACAAAGCTTCTTTGATGGGTCGCGAAATATGATAAACATATTGTGGGAGCTGTGTTTTCCTGTCATGCCCCATCACACAGGATAAGATACATGTCTCATGTGCCAGTTTAAGTTGGCAGACTTGTCAAGTGGTGAGAATATTAGCAAGCATGCCACTGTGTATTCAGTAGCTACGTCAACTTCCCTTCCAGTAAACTCGTGTTAATAAACGAAGTATGGAGTTAGAAGAGAGGAATGTAAGTAGAAGGAAGACGAGGGAGGGAGGTAAAGAAGGAGAGTGAAGGAAGAAGGGAAAGAAGGATTAATAAGTACAATAAGTAGAAGTGGTCTTCTAGGAAGCAAGAGGTGGTATAAAATGGTTACTCGGAACTTTAATGTTATGAATAATGTTGACAGGTTATGTTTGTGTTGATCAGGAAGGTGCGGAGGGCAGGGGTGAGAGGGGAAGAGGGAAGGGGGCGATAGATGGGGAGGGTGCCATAGTTGGATTGGGGAGCGTGGGAAGTAGATGGGTAGAACGTGTAAGTAGACAGGATAACTGACACAGAGGAGGATAGGAGAAGAGGCTAGGTGAAGGTAAGTAGTGGTAGAGGATGGGAAGATAAATGAGAGAGGGGGGAAGGGAGGAAGAGAGGCAGGGGGAATAGAGGAAATGGGGAGGAAGAGTGCCAAGTATGTGTCAGTGCCACTAGGAAACTGTTGAGCTGTCAGGCTGGTGAGGTAAGGAGGCTGTGTTGCTACCGAGAGAGAAGGTGCCAGGGATGGTGCCAGAGGAGCTAGGGAAGCTGCCAGTTAAGGGAAGGTGGTAGGGAAGGTGCCAGGGAAGGGAAGTTGGAAGGGAAGGTACCAGGGAAAGGAAGGTGCCCAAGGAAGGGAAGGTGCCAGGGAAGGTGCCAGAGAAGGAGCTAGGGAAGGTGCCAGGGAAGGTGCCAGAGAAGGAGCTAGAGAAGGTGCCAGGGAAGGGAAGGTGCCAGGGAAGGGAAGGTGCCAGGGAAGGGAAGGTGCCAGGGAATGGAAGGTGCCCAGGGAAGGTGCCCAGGAAAAGTGCCAGGGAAAGGAAGGTGCCAGGGAAGGGAAGGTGTCAGGGAAGGAAAGGTGCCAGGAGATTAGAAAAAAATGAAGTGCAATATTTAAAGAAGGGAATAGTTCTTCCAGGCTGAGGGACTGATCACCTCATTGTCCACTGTCTTGCTATATCTATGTATTGAACTGATGAAGCCAATGATGAGCCAGACATC
>NC_091352.1:1850777-2013277 GCF_038502225.1 Cherax quadricarinatus | reverse complement strand
GTAGCTGTTACTGGTGCTCCTACTGCTCCTCTTCGTCTTCCTGCAGTTCCTGCTACTGCTCGTCTTCTACAGCTGCTACTGCTCCTCTTCCTTCTGCTGTTGCTGTTACTGCTCCTCATGTTACTGCTGCTGCTGCTGTTCCTGCTACTGCTCCTCATGTTACTGCTGCTGCTGCTGTTCCTGCTACTGCTCCTCTTCCTCCTGCTACTGCTCCTCATGTTACTGCTGCTACTGCTGTTCCTGCTACTGCTCCTCCTCTTCCTCCTGCTACTGCTCCTCATGTTACTGCTGCTGCTGCTGTTCCTGCTACTGCTCCTCCTCTTCCTCCTGCTACTGCTCCTCATGTTACTGCTGCTGCTGCTGTTCCTGCTACTGCTCCTCATGTTACTGCTGCTGCTGCTGTTCCTGCTACTGCTCCTCCTCTTCCTCCTGCTACTGCTCCTCCTCTTCCTCCTGCTACTGCTCCTCCTCTTCCTCCTGCTACTGCTCCTCATGTTACTGCTGCTACTGCTGTTCCTGCTACTGCTCCTCCTCTTCCTCCTGCTACTGCTCCTCATGTTACTGCTGCTACTGCTGTTCCTGCTACTGCTCCTCCTCTTCCTCCTGCTACTGCTCCTCCTCTTCCTCCTGCTACTGCTCCTCCTCTTCCTCCTGCTACTGCTCCTCATGTTACTGCTGCTACTGCTGTTCCTGCTACTGCTCCTCCTCTTCCTCCTGCTACTGCTCCTCCTCTTCCTCCTGCTACTGCTCCTCCTCTTCCTCCTGCTACTGCTCCTCATGTTACTGCTGCTACTGCTGTTCCTGCTACTGCTCCTCCTCTTCCTCCTGCTACTGCTCCTCCTCTTCCTCCTGCTACTGCTCCTCCTCTTCCTCCTGCTACTGCTCCTCCTCTTCCTCCTGCTACTGCTCCTCATGTTACTGCTGCTGCTGCTGTTCCTGCTACTGCTCCTCCTCTTCCTCCTGCTACTGCTCCTCCTCTTCCTCCTGCTACTGCTCCTCCTCTTCCTCCTGCTACTGCTCCTCATGTTACTGCTGCTACTGCTGTTCCTGCTACTTCTCCTCCTCTTCCTCCTGCTACTGCTCCTCCTCTTCCTCCTGCTACTGCTCCTCCTGTTACTGCTGCTGCTGCTGTTCCTGCTACTGCTCCTCCTCTTCCTCCTGCTACTGCTCCTCCTCTTCCTCCTGCTACTGCTCCTCCTCTTCCTCCTGCTACTGCTCCTCCTCTTCCTCCTGCTACTGCTCCTCCTCTTCCTCCTGCTACTGCTCCTCCTCTTCCTCCTGCTACTGCTCCTCCTCTTCCTCCTGCTACTGCTCCTCATGTTACTGCTGCTACTGCTGTTCCTGCTACTTCTCCTCCTCTTCCTCCTGCTACTGCTCCTCCTCTTCCTCCTGCTACTGCTCCTCCTCTTCCTCCTGCTACTGCTCCTCATGTTACTGCTGCTGCTGCTGTTCCTGCTACTGCTCCTCCTCTTCCTCCTGCTACTGCTCCTCCTCTTCCTCCTGCTACTGCTCCTCCTCTTCCTCCTGCTACTGCTCCTCATGTTACTGCTGCTACTGCTGTTCCTGCTACTGCTCCTCCTCTTCCTCCTGCTACTGCTCCTCATGTTACTGCTGCTACTGCTGTTCCTGCTACTGCTCCTCCTCTTCCTCCTGCTACTGCTCCTCCTCTTCCTCCTGCTACTGCTCCTCCTGTTACTGCTGCTGCTGTTCCTGCTACTGCTCCTCCTCTTCCTCCTGCTACTGCTCCTCCTGTTACTGCTGCTGCTGCTGTTCCTGCTACTGCTCCTCCTCTTCCTCCTGCTACTGCTCCTCCTCTTCCTCCTGCTACTGCTCCTCCTCTTCCTCCTGCTACTGCTCCTCCTCTTCCTCCTGCTACTGCTCCTCATGTTACTGCTGCTACTGCTGTTCCTGCTACTGCTCCTCCTCTTCCTCCTGCTACTGCTCCTCCTCTTCCTCCTGCTACTGCTCCTCCTCTTCCTCCTGCTACTGCTCCTCATGTTACTGCTGCTGCTGCTGTTCCTGCTACTGCTCCTCGTGTTACTGCTGCTACTGCTGTTCCTGCTACTGCTCCTCCTCTTCCTCCTGCTACTGCTCCTCCTCTTCCTCCTGCTACTGCTCCTCGTGTTACTGCTGCTACTGCTGTTCCTGCTACTGCTCCTCCTCTTCCTCCTGCTACTGCTCCTCCTCTTCCTCCTGCTACTGCTCCTCCTGTTACTGCTGCTACTGCTGTTCCTGCTACTGCTCCTCCTCTTCCTCCTGCTACTGCTCCTCGTGTTACTGCTGCTACTGCTGTTCCTGCTACTGCTCCTCCTCTTCCTCCTGCTACTGCTCCTCCTCTTCCTCCTGCTACTGCTCCTCCTGTTACTGCTGCTACTGCTGTTCCTGCTACTGCTCCTCCTCTTCCTCCTGCTACTGCTCCTCGTGTTACTGCTGCTACTGCTGTTCCTGCTACTGCTCCTCCTCTTCCTCCTGCTACTGCTCCTCCTCTTCCTCCTGCTACTGCTCCTCCTGTTACTGCTGCTCGAAACATCACGTCAATAAAGGTATTCAGGTGTCACACACCTGTCTCAGTCATCACGAATCAGACACACTGATGAACGTGATGAAGACTGAATACTCAGTCACTAGTAACCATGACTGGGATTCGAGTTCACTCAGTCAGTCACCAAGGAATGACTGAGAGGATGATGTCAAGTATCCTTCTTACAGTACTGTGTCAGCAAGATACTACATACACTTGAAAGGATGTCAAGTATCCTTCTTACGGTACTGTGTCAGCAAGATACTACATACACTTGAAAGGATGTCAAGTATCCTTCTTACAGTACTGTGTCAGCAAGATATTAATTACGGTGTCTAGGAAGAGAACATTCACGTTATCACTGTCAACAATGTTAAGTGTTTTAGTGTTGTCACGCGCAAATGTTCCAGTTTATAAGTTACTTGTGATATCAAGGACAAAGTCAACTGGATACTGATGGTATACCATACCCACAACTATTGCTTTTCTCCTGTGAACTTGTATAACACATTTAGTAGACCCGGAAGTGCCTTAACTATGACCTTTATTATCTAAGTGACCTTTATGGGTATAATTCCATTAGCTGAATCTTCATTTTTATTTTCAGGGTCACCTGGGTCTGGCTTGTGGCGGTGAAGGTGTAGATCATATGTTGGAGGAACACCCTACCTACCTGGAGGGCTTCTGCAGGCTCCATCACGAGCTTCTTTCTGGTGATGGGCCTCTGCCACACACCCTCCGTCGATATATCGCTATTATGGTACGTCTCTTTATTCATATTTATTCACCTAAATGTAGGTTGCAGGGGTCGAGTCACAGCTTCTGGCCCCGCCTCTTCGCTGGTCTCTACTAGGTCCACTCTCTCTCTCCTTGCTCCATGAGCTTTATCGTACCTCTTCTGTGTGTGTGTGTGTGTGTGTCCTCTAACCACCTGGCACTCTGGGGAGCCACCTGGAACTCTGGGGAGCCACCTGGAACTCTGGGGAGCCACCTGGCACTCTGAGGAGCCACCTGGCACTCTGGGGAACCACCTGGCACTCTGGGGAGTCACCTGGCACTCTGGGGAGCCACCTGGCACTCAGGGGAGTCACCTGGCACTCTGGGGAGCCACCTGGCACTCTGGGTAGCCACCTGGCACTCTGAGGAGCCACCTGGCACTCTGGGGAGCCACCTGGAACTCTGGGGAGCCATCTGGAACTCTGGGGAGCCACCTGGCACTCTGGGGAGCCACCTGGCACTCTGAGGAGCCACCTGGCACTCTGGGGAGCCACCTGGCACTCAGGGGAGTCACCTGGCACTCTGGGGAGCCACCTGGCACTCAGGGGAGCCACCTGGCACTCTGGGGAGCCACCTGGCACTCTAGAGAGCCACCTGGCACATCAACGCCAATCAACGATGCCATCTCCGCCCATATCTCCCGCCCACGCCCACACCCATCACGCATTTTTTTTCTTTTTCACCTCTCCCACCTATGTTACATTATCACCCTCAGTCACTAGGATAAACCAGGACAGCAGTAACCACTGGCTTATACCTGCTTGTTTCAGTGGTGTAAATGTGGGTTGAGTGGTGTAAGTGTGGGTTGAGTGGTGTAAGTGTGGGTTGAGTGGTGTAAGTGTGGGTTGAGTGGTGTAAGTGTGGGTTGAGTGGTGTAAGTGTGGGTTGAGTGGTGTAAGTGTGGGTTGAGTGGTGTAAGTGTGGGTTGAGTGGTGTAAGTATGGGTTGAGTGGTGTAAGTGTGGGTTGAGTGGTGTAAGTGTGGGTTGAGTGGTGTAAGTATGGGTTGAGTGGTGTAAGTGTGGGTTGAGTGGTGTAAGTGTAGGTTGAGTGGTGTAAGTGTGGGTTGAGTGGTGTAAGTATGGGTTGAGTGGTGTAAGTGTGGGTTGAGTGGTGTAAGTGTGGGTTGAGTGGTGTAAGTGTGGGTTGAGTGGTGTAAGTATGGGTTGAGTGGTGTAAGTGTGGGTTGAGTGGTGTAAGTGTGGGTTGAGTGGTGTAAGTATGGGTTGAGTGGTGTAAGTGTGGGTTGAGTGGTGTAAGTGTGGGTTGAGTGGTGTAAGTATGGGTTGAGTGGTGTGTGGGTTGAGTGGTGTGTGGGTTGAGTGGTGTGTGGGTTGAGTTGAGTGATGTGTGAGTTCAGTGGTGTGTGGGTTGAGTGGTGTGAGGGTTGAGTGGTGTGTGGGTTGAGTGGTGTGTGGGTTGAGTGGTGTGTGGGTTGAGTGGTGTGAGGGTTGAGTGGTGTGTGGGTTGAGTGGTGTGTGGGTTGAGTGGTGTAAGTGTGGATTGAGCGGTGTAAATATGGGTTCAATGGTCTGACTCTGCCTGATAACTAAGTAATGTAGCACTGATGGCACTACCTAAGTGATTATATACCCTCCCCTTCCCCATCACTGTCCTCTTCCCATCACCTTCCTCTCCCCCTTCATCTCGCCTCACTCCTCCCCTTCCCTTATTTTCCTCGCTCCTATTTTAAGGGTCGCTCCTGGGAAGGGACGTCAGGGTCTGGGTGGAAGCCATTCTGCTTGGATACACAAACTTAGAAAATTGATTGATATATATATACTTCGACCCCCTTCTGGGATCCTCTTCAGCAGATGAGGATCCCAGAAGGGGATCGAAATATACAGATCAATCAATCTTCTGTGTGTGTCTTCATGTGGGTTATTACTAAGCATTAATATATGTTCATTATACTTGCGTTATGCTGGTTAATTAACCTCATTATCTAGACTTCTTTTGGTAAGATAGATAAGAATGTGTTTGGATTTTTAACACCGGAGGGTTAGCCACTCTGGATAACCCATGAAAGTCTTATTTCTATTGTGGTTCTTAAATATTATTCCCCTGGATGCGACCCACATCAGCCGACTAACACCAAGGTACCTACTTGTGCGCTAGGTGAACGGGGACAAGAGGTGTCAGGAAACACACCCAGTGTTTCTACCCTTACCGGGGATCGAACCACGGATACTCAGTGAGGCGAGAGCGTTGCCTACTAGGCCACGGTCACTGCGCAATTCTAAAAATAGTTATCTCGAGTATCCCATAATAGTTCCCCGACCCCTGTACCCCAACGCACGCAAAAAAAGAATAGTACAGTGTGGGAAATAAATTCCTAACGCAGCTACATATCAGTACCGAAGGCTTTTAAGTCTACGAAAAGAAGCATTCAGAGGCTATCACAGGGAAACTTGTATCACAGTTTCTCCAGTAAACATTACAACACAGCCCAAACTAATCCGAGGCGTTCTCAAGTTGTTGTAGATCCCAGAAGCAAGAAATATTCAATAAAAATAGTGTCTGGGGCCTAAGACTGTTCAGCTGCCTCCCAGCATACATAAGGGGGGGATTACCAATAGACTCCTGGCTGTCTTCAAGAAACAGCTGGACAGACACATACAGTACCTGACCAGCCGGGCTGTGGTTCCTACATTGGTTTACATGCGGCCAGCAGTAACAGCCTGGGTGATTAGGTCTTGATCCACTGCGAGGCCTGGTCATGGACCGGGCCGCGGGGGCGTTGACCCCAGAAACTCTCTCCAGGTACTCCAGGTACAGCAGACAGCGGTGAAATTTTGGCTTCAATTTTTTTAAGAAAATCCTCGACTGTGTGTGTGCATGTGTGTTTGTTATCATGTCTTATCGTGCTATCAACCAACCAGTGAGGTCACGTCTAATACCTTCAGTCTTCTACATGGTGAACAACCTCATGGGGAAGTGCATGGGCAATGGGCAGATGAGTGTTGGTTTGCACTCACCCAGTTAGTCTCGCCTACTAACCTACAAGTAATCAACTGACCTTGTTGGTTCGTAGCCTATTCGTTGCTATCTTATTTACCCAGCACACTGTGTTGTATGGAGTTGGCTTCGTCGTCCAGCTTATTTCGTTTTTTTTTTTCACCCGAATCAACATTTTTAACATCCCTGCTGCTCATCTGGGTTTTCAGGTTCCGTCAATCGAACAATCTCTTCCTTCAAGTTGGACAAATTTCGATTTAGAGAGGCTCCTTGGGTGTATTGGCTGACAATAAAGTGGTAGACGTAAATAATTGGTTTACAAAACTAACAAATGTCTCATTTATGAAAGTTAAAGCCTAATATCAAACTCCCAAGTAGCGTCGGTGATGTGAAAACTTTGGGTAGGTGGAACCCGTGGAAGAGTATGTGTGGTTGCGGGTGAACTGGGCTTGCTGCAGTATTCCACTCTTATGTTCTTATCCACTCTAACAGTACCTCCTAGTAGCTTGTATGTCAAAATCATGCCTCTTCTGACTTTTAGCTCTACCAGTAACGTGAATTCCCAATTATTTTTATGGCTTATTCTAATCCCCTCCAGAACTAGTCTTTCTATTTCCAGACTCTGGGTCAGAAGTCTGGGCGAGTTTCCATACACCCAGTAGAAAATAAGCACTAGGGTGTTAGTATAATGTTGTGGGTGGCATCCTGGGCTGGTAGTATATCTCACATAGGGCTAAGTTACTGCTGGGCTTTTAAATGTGCTGAAGCAAGATAACAGCATCCTGGAGGGTGGTATGATACTTTAAATAGGGCTGGACTTTGATATGAGCTGAGATAGTATAACTGCATCTTGCAGGGTATTATCATACTTTAGGTAGGACTGAAAACTGAAAAGAGATGAGGTTGCTTGGTTAATGGAGTTCAGAGCCTGTCGACTACACTATGGTCATCAAAGTTGCATACAGAATTTTCGCCACAAAAATACTTTAATCCCAAAGTATACTCAATATATATATATATATATATATATATATATATATATATATATATATATATATATATATATATATATATATATATATATATATATATATATATACACACACACCCACCCTGAGAGAAATACAACTCTCGCTGTGTATATCCTGTGAGCCGAGATAAGATGATACAGTTTAGCCTTTAAATTCATTCATGTAAAAAAGAAAAATCACTGGACTTTCTGAAGCGTGCTGCATGTGCTGGGTTAGGCGAGGTGTCCACCCATGTATTAGACGATTGTCCTAGTTTATGTTATGTGGGTGCACGTGGTGTGCACGTGGTGCGCAAATGTATGTGGTGCACGCGTGAATGCATGTTTGTTCTATACTTGAATACACACGGCGTACATGGGTGTGGTAGTGGATATAGAGTACGTGGTGTGCCTGAATGCACGTGCTCAGAAGCACGTGACGTGTGTGTTGATGCTTAACATATGTACGTCTGCAACATTTTGTCACATTCAGGGCTAACAATAATTATGTTGCACTATTGTGCACTCATTGTAACATAATGGGAGTCTCACCACCAGTACACCACACGTCCCAAGTCATAGTCATGGCAGGCGCTAAACCCGTAGGGGTCATACAATACTTGGCGGGGGGAATGGGATGTAACCAGGCTCAACCCAATGAAGGAGAGGTCAGGTCCAATTCCATGGATCAAGAGCCCGTCAGCGAGTCAGCAGGGCCAAGTGACCTCTGAGGGGAATCCGTCCCAGAGCTTATACTGCCAGTGAAGAGCTGTTGATCCAAGGAAATGGACCTACCCTCTGGAATGGATCCTATATATGGTTGGCTGGTTAAAGGGGTTTAAAGCCTATCGACTAGATTAAGCAGTAAGACTGCACGGTTACCTCCTCACCAGACAAGAATACTTCAACCCTAATTAAAACAGGGATTAACGTTGGTCAGGAAGCGGTCTTAGTTATATGATGACCCACAGCTGGAGCTTGTGATCATCTGACCGAGACCTTCCACTGGCTTACCCCTCTACCTCTTTAATTAAAAATTATACAATTAGAGTTTACATTTAATATTAAAACAGAGATTAAGGTAAGCTCAATTTATATACACTCAGAGAAATATAGAAATATAGCTGTGTTGATTTACTTTTATTAATATACAAAGGGAAGAGACGGCTTCTGAAAAATAAAACTTCAATGGAAATACTAAATCACATTCCTTGGTTTTATTAGGCTATATGAGGTTAAATTCTACTTAATTTACTACACAAAACTATTGTAAAAGTTCAAATTTATGTCCGAGACGTAAATAAACGCTTAACCTTATTTGTTGTATCTCCAAACGCGTGAGATGAGCAACTTTTCTGAGCCAATCATAATTTCTTCTGTAAATTCCTGTGTTGTGACTGGCTATTATGCCAGCCAATAGTAATACATTTAATAAATTACTATCCAGTGAGTGGCTATCATGGCTGTGACGTCAGTAAACACGCAAACGATGCCATGCCTAATCCAACCAATCATGGACAAATTCGACACACTCTGATGTTACTATTGGCTGGCGTGGCTGTTATTGGCCAGGTGTCAGGTTTTTGGTGGCGCCAGAGAGGCGGCAGGCAGTCAGCGGGCATTATAAGTGACGGACCACCACTGCTGCTGCCACCAGTCTGACTCTCTCACACTAGGTCAAGGCTCTCAACAATAATTCAAAACATGCTCACAAACTGCAAATAAAAGCCTCAACGATGTTTTTGTCTGTCTGTACTATTATTAAGTCGTAAGCAGAGTAAGCCTCTGCTAGCGCACTCAGCTTACACACTGAGGTCCGTGGTTCGATCCCCGGTACGGGAGGAAACGTTAGGTGTTTCCATGTGACACTTTCTGTCCATGTTCACCTAGCAGTAAAATAGGTACCTGGGTGTTAGACGACTGGTGTGGGTCGCATCCTGGGGACGAAATTGACCTAATTTCTCCGAAATGCTCTGCATAACAAGAGGCTTTCTATATAGTAGTATGTCACTGATGTCAGCTATGTACAAATTGTACATGTACTTATAGAAATATATATTATAGTAAGCAACGCTTTGCTTCATAAAACCTTCCTTAAGTGAAAAGTTTAGTAAGTAACAAGTTAATTTAGGTACAGATCCACAAAAGCACAATTATCACACATAGTAACGTGTAAATTACCCACCAGAATAACCAAATGAAGTCAAAGTGACTTATCTCCACTGGGGTCCTTGTTTTATTATATAGGTTTATAATAATAATTAGTAGTATTATTATTTCTACAAGTACATCCCCTCAAGGAAGGTTCCTTGATGCTGGTGAGGGGCTCTTGATCTAGGGAACTGGATCTGTGCTCCAGCTCCCTGAATTAACCCTGAATACCTTCCACCCCTCCACAGGCGCTGTATAATCCTACGGGTTTAGCGCTTCCCCATATGCAGTATAATGTGATCCTTTATTGACAATTTTCCCACACAGTGGGCTTTTTCAAGTCACAAACAGATCTACCTGGGGTGGAAGGTACGCGAGTATTTATAGTCAGGTTCAGAATGTTGAGGTCAGGTGGAGAATGCTGCATCTGATGATGTACCGAGTGAGGTTATAGAGTCTAAAATCTTGGGTAGCTTGGAAGGGAGATTGGATAAGTTTGTGAGCAGACCTTCTGCAGTGTTCTTCCATTCCTGTGTTCTTATGTGGGATAGCGATGAAGAAGTTTCTTGGCAAGTGGTTCAGCTATGTTGTAGAAGCCATTATTCTGGTTGAAGTTGTTGGATATAGAGATAAGTGATGATTCCAGGATTCTTCGGTATTGAGTGTTGTCTTCTGTGGCGATAAGTCTTGAGTTTCTGTAGTTTATTAAGTGGTTGTGTGAATTACGGTGTTGTACACAAGCATTCCTTGTATCGTCAGACCTGCTTGCGTATTGGTGTTCTGAAATACGTGTTTGGAGATCCCTTGATGTTTCGCCCACGTATAATTTGCTGCAGTCATTACAAGGGATTATGTATACCCCTGCAGAAGATGAAAGCTTGTCCTGTTTATTACTGGTAATGTCCTTGATGGTCGTGGTTGTGGAGGTAGATACTTGGAATGAGGTATTGGAAAAGATGTTGGAAATGTGTTTGGGAATGGAGTTGGTGGAGTGGACTATGTATCTCTTCTCGGCAGTCTTCTCTGGGTGTGTTGAAGATGTTTAATGCTCGTCGTCTGCAGTCTCCGATGAAGTGACGAGGATAGTGGAGTTTTGAAAATACTTGTTCAATTATAGTGCATTCTTTTTCAAGAAACTCATTGCTGCAGATTCTGAGTGTGCGCAGGAAGAAGCCTATACCAATACCTCATTCCAAGTATCTACCTCCACAACCACGACCATCAAGGACATTACCAGTAATAAAGAGGACAAGCTTTCATCTTCTGCAGGGGTATACATAATCCCTTGTAATGACTGCAGCAAATTATACGTGGGCGAAACATCAAGGGATCTCCAAACACGTATTTCAGAACATCAATACGCAAGCAGGTCTGACGATACAAGGAATGCCTGTGTACAACACCGTAATTCACACAACCACTTAATAAACAACAGAAACTCAAGACTTATCGCCACAGAAGACAACACTCAATACCGAAGAATCCTGGAATCATCACTTATCTCTATATCCGACAACTTCAACCAGAATAGTGGCTTCTATAACATAGCTGAACCACCTGCCAAGAAACTTCTTCATCCCTATCCCACATAAGAACATATAAATGGAAGAACACTGCAGAAGGTCTGCTCACAAACTTATCCAATCTCCCTTCCAAGCTACCCAAGATTTTAGACTATAACCCCACTCGGTACATCATCAGATGCACCATTCTCCACCTGACCTCAACATTCTGAACCTGACTATAAATACTCGCGTACCTTCCACTCCAGGTAAATCTGTTTGTGACTTGAAAAAGCCCACTGTGTGGGCGAAACGTTGTCAATAAAGGATCACATTATACTGCAAGTGTGTTTATATTTCCATTGTGTCGGTATTTTATACCACTTATTTCCAGCGCTTCCCCCTTGATTATAATAATAATAGTAATCTACAAGTACATGTGTCTTGCCTTCTAGCCATCAGGTCACCACTTGAAAATAACGAGAAATTGCTTGTACTTGTAGGGTCCCCCCCCCCCATCACGTACGATGATTATTAAAAATGCAGACGAAACATGGAACTAACATTACTGAGTGAATATATGAGGGGGGAAGAGGCGGGTCAGGTAAGTCACGTCACGTCATTATTCAGTCAGGCAATGTTTAGATTAGACTTGTTAGATTGTATTAAAATCATGCTGATGAATGGCTCTCAATTCAAGAAATCGGAGCCACCCTTTTCATAATTACCTACCATTCTCCGTATGCTGTACTACCCTCATGGGTTTAGGGCTTCCCTATGAATATAATTCATGTAGGAGAAAGAGGGAGAGAGAGAGAACAGCGAGGTCATAGGGAGAACACTTGAAATTCTTGTATTTACCAGTTGTTCAGTAATCTGTTGATCTCGGGGTTGACAGGAAGCTCGAGGATGCTGCACCAGCATCCTTCCTCTCATTTTTGTCTCGAGTTTTTTCCCCCCTGATGAATTAACAGTAATAATAATAATAATATGTGTAGTTTAAAGCGCTGTCAGTCATAATATTTATCCTAGTGAGAAGACACTGGGTTAACCGAGATGTTTATATCGTCCTCTATTGGTATAACATTTTCCTGTGTGATCTACATGCTTGTTACTTATCAAGGTGGACATGGACAAGGGATTTGCAAAACTGAATGACCGTATTCGTGTCCTTGTGAATGGAGAAACCTTTATGATTAGTAAGACTACATGATATTGTTGATGTTAAGCCAGAGCTGCGTTTATTAGTTCAAGGGTAGTAAGCATGGATGATGTGGCTCACTGAATGAAAATTGATGGATGGAAGGGAGAGAAAGTTTGGGAGGAGACAACCAGAAGACGGTTTAATATTATACCACAAGACGGACAATCTTCACCAGCTTCACTCTAGCTCTATGACCCCTACGGATTTTGAGCTTCTCCGTAAATAATAATGACTCATTCACGATGTAGTCAGTCTTTCTTAATGAGATTACACCATCATTGATCATTCCTCTACTGGCAAGCACTTGCAACTTGCTTCTACAAGCTATTCGAAAAAAATAAACTCCTGGAAATTCTATGCACTGTGCACGTAATGATCCTGGAACCATTAACAAATATACCAACTAAATTGTTATTGTAGCCATATTCTTAAAATGCAGTATATTCCCCCAAAAGTATTAATATACAAAAGTTCTGGTACCAACGTTAGCCTGTAGCCTATTTGTTAGGCCTATGGTTTGAAAGAGGTGAAGTACAACACCAAATTATAACAAGGAACATCCAGACTCCTAACCTAATTCATGGAGAATTCGTAAATAGTTAAAAAAAAAGTGAGAGTTGACTTTGGACCCACTCGCAGGAAAGGTTGTATTATCTGGTACTTGCAGCACTGTTTTAACTTACCCACCAACACTACCACTACTACTACAGCTATACCACCACTACTACGACTACTACAGCTATACCACCAATACTACTACTACTACACCACCACTACAGCTACACCACCACAACTACCATCACCCTCAACAACAATACTACATCCTTCCCATTCCACCACAACTACACTACTACCATCACCATCAACACTACTACATCCCTACCACACCACCACCACTGCACATATCTTATGGTTCATTGTAGTTGCAACTGCAATTTGCATGTGCATATGTGGTAGTGCCAGCTATTAGCATGAGCTGCTCCATTACTGTACTTGTGCTGCTGTTGCTGCTCTCTTCTACATTAACCTGCGACATGTTACACTAGTGTTGCTACACTAGTCATGTTACACTAGTGTTGCTACACTAGTCATGTTACACTAGTGTTGCTACACTAGTCATGTTACACTAGTGTTGCTACACTAGTCATGTTACACTAGTGTTGCTACACTAGTCATGTTACACTAGTGTTGCTACACTAGTCATGTTACACTAGTGTTGCTACACTAGTCATGTTACACTAGTGTTGCTACACTAGTCATGTTACACTAGTGTTGCTACACTAGTCATGTTACACTAGTGTTGCTACACTAGTCATGTTACACTAGTGTTGCTACACTAGTCATGTTACACTAGTGTTGCTACACAAGTCATGTTACACTAGTGTTGCTACACTAGTCATGTTGCACTAGTGTTGCTACACTAGTCATGTTACACTAGTGTTGCTACACTAGTCATGTTACACTAGTGTTGCTACACTAGTCATGTTACACTAGTGTTGCTACACAAGTCATGTTACACTAGTGTTGCTACACTAGTCATGTTACACTAGTGTTGCTACACTAGTCATGTTACACTAGTGTTGCTACACAAGTCATGTTACACTAGTGTTGCTACACTAGTCATGTTGCACTAGTGTTGCTACACTAGTCATGTTACACTAGTGTTGCTACACTAGTCATGTTACACTAGTGTTGCTACACTAGTCATATTACACTAGTGTTGCTACACAAGTCATGTTACACTAGTGTTGCTACACTAGTCATGTTACACTAGTGTTGCTACACTAGTCATGTTACACTAGTGTTGCTACACTAGTCATGTTACACTAGTGTTGCTACACTAGTCATGTTACACTAGTGTTGCTACACTAGTCATGTTACACTAGTGTTGCTACACAAGTCATGTTACACTAGTGTTGCTACACAAGTCATGTTACACTAGTGTTGCTACACAAGTCATGTTACACTAGTGTTGCTACACAAGTCATGTTACACTAGTGTTGCTACACAAGTCATGTTACACTAGTGTTGCTACACTAGTCATGTTACACTAGTGTTGCTACACAAGTCATGTTACACTAGTGTTGCTACACTAGTCATGTTACACTAGTGTTGCTACACAAGTCATGTTACACTAGTGTTGCTACACAAGTCATGTTACACTAGTGTTGCTACACAAGTCATGTTACACTAGTGTTGCTACACAAGTCATGTTACACTAGTGTTGCTACACAAGTCATGTTACACTAGTGTTGCTACACAAGTCATGTTACACTAGTGTTGCTACACAAGTCATGTTACACTAGTGTTGCTACACAAGTCATGTTACACAAGTGTTGCTTGTAGTGCTGATCCACTCGTATCTTGCTGACCTGCCTCGTTATTTATTAAGTTACTGCCAACATTGTGGTTTCTTGACAAAAGAAACTGCATGATGTCCTCATCTCCTCCACTGTGTGTGTACTCATTTAATTGTGTTTGTAGTGGTCGATTCACAGCTCCTGGCCCCGCCTCTTCACTGGTCGCTACTAGGTCCACTCTCTCCCTGTTCCGTGAGCTTTATCATGCCTCTTCTTAAAGCTATGTAAGGATCCTGCCTCCACTACATCACTCTTCAGATTGTTCCACTTCCTGACAACTCTATGACTGAAGAAATACTTCCTAACATCCCTGTGACTCATCTGAGTCTTCAGCTTCCAATAAATACATGTATATATGTGTGTGTGTTATGGCATCCAAAAGCCAGTTGAAATGTAATGCATATTTTTAATCAGGGAGAAGCCCAAACCCGCAAGAGTCATATAGCGCTTGGGGAATAGGAATTCAAGTTCCATAAAAGGGGATCAAGAGTCCCAAACCGACATCAAGGCACCATCATGGACAGGCCTGTGTAATAGTCACTCCAGCACTGCTGGAAAAAACCTATTCATTTACCTTAGTTACTGATGCTGGTGAGAGGCTCTTGATCCAGTGTAGTGGACCTGACCTAGCTTAGCCTAATCTTTTCTGAGATCGAAGCTGATTGTTGCCCATTCCCCCCCCCAGGCGCTGTAGGGCCCCTACGGGTTTAGTGATCCCTCCATGAATACAATGTAATACTGAATCCACAGTGGACTGCTTGAGTAGATGTCTTGATCACACTGGTGAAGTCTCCCAGCCCAGCCTGACACATTATCTGTATGACTGGTAAACCATACTGTATGATGGAGTATGACATAAAAACCACTGTATGATGGAGTATGACATAAAAACCACTGTATGATGGAGTATGACATAAAAACCACTGTATGATGGAGTATGACATAAAAACCACTGTATGATGGAGTATGACATAAAAACCACTGTATGATGGGGTATGACATAAAAACCACTGTATGATGGAGTATGACATAAAAACCACTGTATGATGGAGTATGACATAAAAACCACTGTATGATGGAGTATGACATAAAAACCACTGTATGATGGAGTATGACATAAAAACCACTGTATGATGGAGTATGACATAAAAACCACTGTATGATGGAGTATGACATAAAAACCACTGTATGATGGAGTATGACATAAAAACCACTGTATGATGGAGTATGACATAAAAAACCACTGTATGATGGAGTATGACATAAAAACCACTGTATGATGGAGTATGACAAAAACCACTGTATGATGGAGTATAACATAAAACCATCCAGTATTGAAGGGGTATGACATGAAAATCATCCTGTATGCTGGAGTATAACAATAAAAACATTGAGTATACCAACAAAACAACCCCACGCGACGGGTTCAATCCGTAAAACTAGTTTTTTCCACTAACCTTGTAAAACGTCCTGGCCATGAAGACAGTCCCACACTATAAACTATCCAATATTGATGATAAGCCCCCAGTTAGCAGCAGTACACAACCCTCAACACCACCATCAGTAACTGGGTCAAAGATCTATCTGCACCTTAATAAATGGCGTCACACAGCCTAGTTTATCGTACATTTCTATTTGTAGTCGCCAGGTCGAGTGTCAGTTGCTGTCATTCAATATTCAATATAAACTTTATCCTTTCTGATACTTATTTAGGTACAGGTAATATGTAAGTTTATCTAGACACATGTACACATAACGACAGTTATATGTACTGTGAATTACCGAGGATAACCTCTCAAAAAAGTCAGTAATTTATATTCACTAGGGTTCTTATATATTCCCCTTTACAGTTTTTTTTTTGCATATTGTATATTAACATTATTACAGACAATGAACATATATTATCCTCATGGAATACTCCCATAAGTTAATATTCTCAACCCGCCACTTGCGAATAAGTTAACATTCTTGTGGAAAATTGCATTTATCTAAATGTATTATTATATACATAACAGTAAATGGACACTGATAATTATTATTTATCAGTTAGACAAGTAGGAATTTGGGACACCTAGGTCGCAAAAAATGTCCCCCTTCGATACTTACCACTGTCATAACCACAAGTTGCTCTGGACTTGTTAATTAAATGAAATATACATCACCAGGAATGCTGGTAAATATATAAATTAGTGGACTGTATATTAAAATTAAAAAATTATTATATATAAACACATTTAAATAACAGAAGGAGAATATCTTAAAAACTCATCAATTTGACTGGAGATTAAGGTGTATCATACTCAGAAAACCCCCGTCTACATTCATGATAATAATACTGGCCAGAACTATAAACATAATATAGACATGACTTAGCTGGGGTTCCTGGAGCTGTCTTGTCCAGTCGCCTGATATCTCAAGTTATGCAGGAATGCACATCCAACAATTTCGTCTCCTATTTGAGAGGTGTCAGCCCAATTTTAACCTCTAGAGCACGAAAAATTCTTCCCATTACTAATGTCTGTTACTCAATTCAAACAACAAAATGGCGACTCACCTGCCCAGCCGCAGGTTTCCCATTTTTCGATAACATACTTCTTTTAAAAATACAATATAGGGCATCTATTTACCTATAAATTACCGTATTTCCGGAAAATATGTACAGTATTTTCCACAATTCTAGTATATATATAATAAAGCTTTTTACCTTTATTAGGTTATCATAGGTTAACTTAAGTTGCTATTAAGACAATTGTATAAAATTTAAATAAATGATTTAGAGAACCAACATGTTGATAAATAAGACAAATGTATCGACCGAACAAAAAGTCTAAATTTTGTGTAATGAATCTAATAGAAATATATTAACTTAGCTAATATATAATAGTCAACCTAGCTGTAATAAGATATTTAATTATGTAGTTTATAACATAGGGATGGAGAGTATCAGTGACCTACCCGCGTAACAACTAAATTTATTTAGTATACACAACTTATGATAAAATTCATTTATTTAAATATTGTGTTATTGAAGTAATTCAAATTTAAATAACCATAGAATTTGTTACTGGAGTTGTGATGATAATGTTAGTTCAAGTTGTTCCTCTCCTCCTAGATGGCACCACCAGCTGGCACCACCGGCTGGCACCACCAGCTGGCACCACCAGCTGGCGCCGCCACTTGGCGGGAAAAACACCCGGGAAAAGGAAGCTAATTATTAAGAATATTATTATTATTATTATTATTATTACAGTGTATGTTTAAATAACATAGTGTAATAATAAATACTGATAAAATACTGATAATCTTGATAATAAAATATCAAATTAAGCGCTAAACCCTAAAGGATCATAGTGCTACAGGTAGAAATGTGTGAAAGGAGGAATGTATAAGTTGATAATAACATAACCAAATTAAACACTAAACCCAAGGGGTCATAGAGTGTAAAAGGGATAAGGGAGTGGAGGGCAGGAGTGCACGAGGGGGGTTAGTGGGGGGTTAGTGGGGGGTTAGTGGGAAAGGCAAAAGGAACAGTAAAATTACAATAGGTGTAATTAAATAATTATGTATTAAAAAATTCAGTCTGCATCAATGGTGGGACTTTCAGCCAGGAGGCCAGTTAGAGTGCTTGTAGGCACCAGAGATGATGCAGGGATATTCTTTGCCTGCTGAGAGGCTGGACAGTTTACTAAGATATGTAAGTACAGGTGCATGTAAGTACAATTATCATACATAGTAACATGTGTGTAAATTACCCAGGATAACCCCAAAAACAGAGTGACTTATTTGCTTCGGGGTCCCTGAACTGAGAGTGCAACAAACCCGGCAGTCCTCGCAGAGCAGTGTCAGGGTATTTTATCATGATGTGTCTGAGAGTCATGTGTGTGACCCATATCTACACAGACAAGAGAGTGCAAGTGAGTCTTGTGAACTATACCTGCACAGGAGAGTGCACTCTCTAGCATAATGCAGAAAAAATTAACTAGAAAAGGGATAACTTGAGCGTACTCTCTTGTTATCTTATTAGCACCTTTAAAGTGGATAATAATTTGTTTTTCTTCCTTCCAAGGTTTTCCTTCATAACTTAACGATACCTCGTCTGAGTGGCTTCAAATTTTCGGTGATGGTTTATTGTAAACAGACTATTTTTAATTTTTGGAATTTGTGTGTTATTACAATCATAAGCGCTAAACCCAAAGGGTCATACAGCGCTTATGGAATCTGTGTAATACCTGGGGAAAATATCTTCTGATTGGGCTCAGTTTTTCCATACTGATGAATCGTACTTAGTAGGACGAGATTATTTTTTGGAGTGTATAAGAGCCAATTTTATTCATAAAATAGTGTGGTATTTTTTCCATTAAATTACTTGCGTAAGCCTCTTCTGTACAGTTTTAATCTTTTGAACTTTAATAAACAGGTAAGGCAGCAGGTAGATAAGTAGTCAGGTAGGTATACCTGGAGGGTGTTGAGGGGGTCAACGCCCCCGCTGCCCGGTCCATGACCAGGCCTCGTGGTAGATCAGGGCCTGATCAATCAGGTTGTTACTGGCGGTTTTAATATTAGGTAAGCAGACAGGTATTTAAGCAAGCAGGTAAGAGATTTTTCATTAAAGGTTTTTGGCTTTTGTCCTTTTGATATATTAACTTGTCAAGTGTGTTTTCTATGCACAATATCCCCCTCCCCCCCCCTCCTACAGGTAGATGCCAGAAATCAGTCAAAACTTACAAATTTATTGTCCACGTCAGCCCAAATCCAGAATGTTGTTTACAAAGCAGTTTACATATCAATATCTTTTATTTAATATTTGTTGGCACTTAGGTGGTGGAGCAGTGTGGGCTGAGTGCCAGTGTGGGCTGAGTGCCAGTGTGTGTGTGTGTGTGGAGACACAGAATGCTGAGGTACACTGACCTAGCCTTGGCACTCTCCTAACATCACTAACTTTACATACACTTTCTTGTATTGAAACACTGTGCTGGTAAATTGTGTCACCTCCAGTGTCTAGTATACAGTGGAGGAGTGATGCAAGCATCACTCCACTGTTATAGGGTTTAGGGTGGAGTACAGAGGTGGTGGGGTGAGGGGGGGGTTGTGATGTGGGGCTCAGTGGTATTGCACTGGATGGGTGGGGTGGTGGGGGTAGTGTGAGGTTACAGGGGTAGGGACATAGTTTTTGCCTGTGTGGGTTTTGATAATGGAGTGGAGGGATAGGGGGTGTGGTGTTTGCCTGGGTGGATGGTGGTGGGATGGGTGAGTGGGTGGTGTGGGGGTGGGTGAGTTGGTGGAGGTGTGGGGGTGGGTGAGTGGGTGGGGGTGGGAGAGTGAGTGTGTGGGGGTGGGCGAGTGAGTGGGTGGTGGTGTGGGGGTGGGCGAGTGAGTGGGTGGTGGTGTGGGAGTGGGTGGTGGTGAGGGTGGGCGAGTGAGTGGGTGGTGGTGTGGGGGTGGACGAGTGAGTGGGAGGTGGTGTGGGGGTGGGCGAGTGAGTGTGGGGGGTGGGGTGGGGGTGGACGAGTGAGTGGGTGGTGGTGTGGGGGTGGACGAGTGAGTGGGTGGTGGTGTGGGAGTGGGCGAGTGAGTGGGTGGAGGTGTGGGGGTGGACGAGTGAGTGGGTGGTGGTGTGGGGGTGGACGAGTGAGTGGGTGGTGGTGTGGGAGTGGGCGAGTGAGTGGGTGGAGGTGTGGGGGTGGACGAGTGAGTGGGTGGTGGTGTGGGGGTGGACGAGTGAGTGGGTGGTGGTGTGGGAGTGGGCGAGTGAGTGGGTGGAGGTGTGGGGGTGGACGAGTGAGTGGGTGGTGGTGTGGGGGTGGACGAGTGAGTGGGTGGTGGTGTGGGAGTGGGCGATTGAGTGGGTGGTGGTGTGGGGGTGGACGAGTGAGTGGGGGTGGACGAGTGAGTGGGTGGTGGTGTGGGGTGTGGGGTGTGGGGGTGGACGTGTTAGTGGGTGGTGGTGTGGGAGTGGGCGAGTGAGTGGGTGGAGGTGTGGGGGTGGACGAGTGAGTGGGTGGTGGTGTGGGAGTGGGCGAGTGAGTGGGTGGAGGTGTGGGTGTGGGCGAGTGAGTGGGTGGAGGTGTGGGGGTTGTTGAATGGAGAGGTGAGAGCGTGGTGTATTATCTAAGGAAGGAATGGGGGGAGCATAATGTGTTCTTTAATTTGAGTGAAAGGTGAATCATGGTGGTCTTCATGAGAGGGTTAGAGGCAGAGTGGTTTATACAGAAGGGTTAGGGGCACTGCATGAAAAATAAACCACAGAACTAGCGGGGTTTAAGTCCACAGCAAGTGAGTTCTAAAACTCGCAGGTTAGTGTGCTAACCACTAGCCTGTACGTTTTAGGCCTAGCTTGCCATATGTTCAAGTTCTGTATGTTCTGTGATTTGTTTGCATGGGGATCAACAACATCCAATCACCTAAAACCCCTAATAACCCAGCAAAAGGTAACAGTAAGAATGATAACAAATTCCCACTCCTGCCAGCATACTCCACCAATTTTCAAAAGTCTGAATCTGCTCACCATTAAGAACATCCATACTTATGCATGTGCCTACTACATACACAGAACAATACACACAAATATAAACCCTCCACTCAAACTTCTCCTCACCAACCTAAACAGGACACATGACCACAACACAAGACACAGATCTCTTTTTGATATACCTCGTGCCCATATCACACTGTAAAAACTATGTACATAAAGGGCCCCAAAATATGGAATTCATTACCAGAAGATATTAAAGTAACCCAGTCTGAAAATCAATTTAAGACTTCTCAAAAGCCACTTAATCACCCTAGACTAAACGTTAAATACTCATTACACACTTACTTATATACTTCCACATCATAACTTCAACCTTTCATCCATTGTTGACAGGAACATAATTGAATGTTTGTTTTCACAAAAAGCATTTTCGAATATGAATATATCTTTTGTCTTATGCAAATTTCGATTCATTTATAATTAATAATCTACTGTACTACCCAATAATGTTGCATAATATTGCAACCCACTATTGTATATCCCGTAAACGGTCCAAGAGATCTACGTTCACATGTGTAGTGCCACAAAAGTAGATCTACTTTTTTTTGCATATTTTCAAATGTAACAAAAAAAAAGTAGATCAAAGTTTTTTTTACACATTTTCAAATGTAAAAAAACAAAAAGATCTACTTTTTTTACATACTTTGAAATGTTGAAAAAACGTATATATACGTTTGGACCGTTTACGGGATATACACAATCTCAATGTACTGTTTGCAAAGACATAAAATAAATAAATAAATGCTACTATAGTTTTGCGAGTCAAAATTGTGTGGCATGTTGGTACACAATAAAATCCCGATGTGATCTTCAAGTGAGAGGTGGGGAATGGTTTGACCTATAGATTAGAGGTCAGATGCAACCTTAGTTACCCATGTGCTGTTAATTGACTTTAAAATTACAGGCAAATTGTAAATTAAATTACATTAAATTTTTTATTTCTTTTCATAATATACAATGTGTAATTTACATTATAAAATATTGTTAAATACCAAAAAGGCCACTAACATTCCTGAGCATTTCAGGCAAACTAATTCTAATGTTTACACACTACTTAAAACTAGACATAGGATATGGAGTGGTGAATTTTAATTTTTCATTATTTTACATTATTATAAAAGAGAGAGAGCCAAAAATTTTATAATTACTGTAATAAGATTTATAGTAGAGCAATAGTCTGAAGAAAGGTAGAAAGGTAGTCTGAAGATTGAAAACAGTGGCTGTATTATACTAAGTTTATTTAGGCACAGGTACATATAAGTACAATTATCATATACGTATACATATTGTAAAATACCCACATAACCCATTGTATCTTCAGGCGGCTTGTCGCCACGACTGCAGCTTCCTGGTGGAGGAGCAGAAAACTGCCTTTTTAGAAGTTGGTGGTTCCGAGGAGTGGCTGCAGGGTCTTCATTATGCACCCAAGAAACTGCAAGACCTTCATCACACTAACCTCATACTGGCCCACCAGCCCTGGCTTTATAACAAGCATCACGTACTGGTCAGTCCTTTCACTTGAAAATAAGAATGTTTATTTCCTTACAAAGCTTATATGGTGTGGTTTACATGTTATAAAATATTAATTACAAAGAAGGGCACTAGCATGCATTTATGCAACAAATATTGTAGTGGGATGATAAAACATATGCATATGGAGCTGTAATATCATCTCTGTTGCAAAGTACAGTGGACCCCCGGTTAACGATATTTTTTCACTCCAGAAGTATGTTCAGGTGCCAGTAGTGACCGAATTTGTTCCCATAAGGAATATTGTGAAGTAGATTAGTCCATTTCAGACCCCCAAACATACACGTACAAACGCACTTACATAAATACACTTACATAATTGGTCGCATTCGGAGGTGATCGTTATGCGGGGGTCCACTGTACTCTGTTGGCAGAATAGTACAACCCCATTACTAACAGCTAAACACAAGTATACATGGAAAGAGTTGTATGGAGTCACATAATTAGTGATTTGGGTAGGTACTCTAGGAAATTAAGAAAAAAATATTTTAGAAATCACCTTATATTTTTAATGTAGTAGATTTATTAATTTAATGTTCTCTCTTCAGAAACTGGTAAAGAGTGGTTGGTCAGTTAGTGAAATAACACATGCCATATGCATAATGGCTCAGTTCCATGCACTCTCCTCATTTATTCATGGATGTGGTGTTGAGGCTACTTGCAGTGACCTACAGGTGCATTCGTCTCCCTTTGTACAGGTCTGTATTGTACAACTTGCTATGTTCCATTCAGTGTCTGAGTAAGATATTTATACATTTTTTTCAACAAACCGGCCATATCCCACCAAGGCAGGGTGGCCCAAAAAGAAAAACGAAAGTTTCTCTTTTTAAATTTAGTGATTTACAAGAGAAGGGGTTACTAGCCCCTTTCCCCCGGCATTTTAGTCGCCTCTTACAACACGAAGGCTTACGGAGGAAGAATTCTGTTCCACTTCCCCGTGGAGATAAGAGGAAATAAACAAGAAGAAGAACTAGAAAGAAAATAGAAGAAAACCCAGAGGGGTGTGTATATATATATATGCTTGTACAGGTATGTGTAGTGTGACCTAAGTGTAAGTAGAAGTAGCAAGACGTACCTGAAATCTTGCATGTTTATGAGACAGAAAAAAGGACACCAGCAATCCTACTATCATGTAAAACAATTACAGGCTTTTGTTTTTCACTCACCGTCCTGCCAAGTGAGTGTAAAACAAAAGCCTGTAATTGTTTTACACGATGCTAGGATTGCTGGTGTCCTTTTTCCTGTCTCATAAACATGCAAGATTTCAGGTACATATTGCTACTTCTACTTACACTTAGGTCACACTATACATACATATACAAGCACGTACATGTATATACACGCCCCTCTAGGTTTTCTGCTATTTTCTTTCTAGTTCTTGTTTTTGTTTATTTCCTCTTATCTCCATGGGGAAGTGGAACAGAATTCTTCCTCCGTAAGCCATGCGTGTTGTAAGAGGCAACTAAAATGCCGGGGAAAAGGGGCTAGTAATCCCTTCTCTTGTATAAATCACTAAATTTAAAAAGAGAAACTTTCGTTTTTGTTTTTGGGCCACCCTGCCTTGGTGGGATATGGCTAGTTTGTTGAAAAAAAATATATATACAGACACATGCACATGAGATTAGAGGTCATATGATATAATATTTGGGAGAGTTGCTTCAAACTGATTAGAAGTTGGTTTGGTTAGTATCGAGAGATGAGATGATTTTTAAGCATAGCCCTAAATTCATATGTAGTCAGGGGATCCTTTATCGGTTCAGGTAGTGAATTCCAGATCTTCGGGCCCTTTATGTGCATTGCATTTTTGCATAGCGTGAGACTGACACGAGGGATGTTGAAGAGTGCCTTGTGTTGTGACTTTGTGTTCTGTTGATTATAAAGATGTAACCAGTAGTTAGAGAACTGTTTACAGCCCCAAGAGGAGAATGTCCAGTGAAAAATTTACCAGTTCCATGTCTGACTTTCTATGTTTACATCTTTGATACTTGTTCTGGAACTATAATCACTAAAGTTTTAGGCTTTCATGTGTACATCTGTATTTTTATTTACCCAGACAATTTAATATGAAATAAGGGCTTTTTTGATTTACTTACAGATGACAAAAACTTGAGCAATTTTATACCAGAAACCAGAAATATTTTTCAGTTCAAATATCGATTTAATTAATGATTTAGTTTTAAACCTCTCAAGGGAGGTTCTTTGATGCAGTTGAGGGGTCTCTTGTTCTAGGGAATTGGATCTTTGCTAAAGTTTACTGAATTGAGTCTGAATGTTGACCATATTCCCTCCCCTCCAGGTGCTGTATAATCCCTATGGGTTTAATGCTCCCCCATGATAACAGATTTTTAAGAGAGCAGGACAGATGCTGTCTCATTAATGACATAGTAGAATAAGGATGTAGTGGATAACGTTCATCCACACATTGTAATGCAGGATTCTCCCCGTTTTCCACAGGCTTGCTCATCAGGATCACCAAGTAGTCGAGAACTAAGTGAAGGAGGAGTTGATATACTCCTTGAACGTATGAGAACCCTCTCACTTGCTCAGTCTGACTACAATTGCATTTCTGAGGAATTAACAAGAGAAAGGTAAGTAATGAGACATGTGAATTATTTAAGCATAGTACACTGCATTACAGTACCACCTTTTTGGTGTTCCATATTTTCGTTAGCTTTAAATTGAGCCATTTTTCATTTTGTTCCACCCACTGGTCACTAGCGGGTGGAACAATGGTTCATTTGAAAGCAAATGAAAACGTGGAACACTGAAAACAGGCGGCTGTATATGCGGGGTCTTCCTATTCAAAATTTGTGGAAATGCTGATAAACTTTGTTCTATTAGATACAAATTAAAGAAAAATATCTTTAATTTAATACTGAGTAAATCTGATTTATTTGTTACTCTTTTAAGTTTGACATTTTACAAAGAATGACAAATAGATGGAAATTTTGTTTAAGATTGTGAAAAAAGCCTTGGATTTCTTTCTGCTCTCCAAGCAAACATTGGGGTTGTCAACTATCTGTGTACAGTACCTTAGGTACTAACTAACCAGCAAGTGTAGTTCATTAAATATCCTAACTTGGTGCTTCATTCTAGAATTTTTTTTCTTTTATTAACACATTGGCCATTTCCCACCAAGGCAGGGTGGCCCAATAAAGAAAAACTTTCACCATCATTCACTCCATAACTGTCTTGCCAGAGGTGCACTTACACTACAGTTATAAAACTGCAACATTAACACCCCTCCTTCAGAGTGCAGACACTGTACTTCCCATCTCCAGGACTCGAGTCCAGCCTGCCTGTTTCCCTGAATCCCTTCATAAATATTACCCTGCTCACACTCCAACAGCATGTCAGGTCCTAAAAAACATTTGTTTCCATTCGCTCCTATCTAACACACTCATGCATACTTGCTGGAAGTGCAAGCCCCTCGCACACAAAACTTCCTTTACCTCCTCCCTCCAATCTTTCCTAGGCTGACCTCTACCCTGCCTTCCCTCCACTACAGATTTATACACTCTCGAAGTCATTCTATTTCCATCCATCCTCTCTACATGCCCAAACTACTTCAACAACTCCTCCTCAGCCCTCTGGGTAATAGTTTTGGTAATCCTGCACCTCCACCTAATTTCCAAGCTAGGAATTCTCTGCATTATATTCACACCACACATTGCCTTCAGACACGACATCTCCATGGCCTCCAGCCTTCTCTTTGTCGCAACATTCACCACCCATGTTTTGCACCCATATAAGGGCGTTGGTATAATTATACTCTCATAAATTCCCCTCTTTGCTTCCATGGATAAAGTTCTTTGTCTCCACAGACTTCTCAATGCACCACTTACCTTTTTCCCCTCGTCAATTCTGTGATTCACCTCATCTTTCATAGACCTATCTGCTGACACGTCCACTCCTAAATATCTAAATACATGTACATTCGCCTCCTCCATAATCTCTCCCTCCAATCTGATATTCAAAAGCACAGTGTCATCAGAAAAGAGCAACTGTGACAACTCCCACTTTCTGTTAGATTCTTTATCTTTTAAACCCACACCTCTTGCCAACACCTGAGCATTCACTTCTCTTACAACCCCATCTGTAAATATATTGAACAACCATGGTGACATCACACATCCTTGTCTAAGGCCTACTTTTACTGGGAAATAATCTCCCTCTCTCCTACATACCCTAACCTGAGCCTCACTATCCTTGTAAAAACTCTTTACTGCTTTCAGTAACCTACCTCCTATTCCATATCTTTGCAACATCTGCTACATTGCCCCCCTATCCACCCTGTCATACGCTTTTTCCAAATCCATAAATGCCACAAAACCTCTTTACCCTTACCTAAATACTGTTCACCTATATGTTTCACTGTAAACACTTGGTCTACACACCCCTACCCTTTCTAAAGCCTCCTTGTTCATCTGCTATCCTATTCTCCGTCTTAATCTTAATTCTTTCAATAATAACCCTACCATACACTTTACCAGGTATACTCAACAGACTTCCTCCCCTATAATTTTTGCTCTCTCTTTTGTCCCCTTTGACTTTATACAAAGGAACTATGCACGCTCTCTGCCAATCCCTAGAAATGTGTGCATAATTTGAAAGAAATAATAACTTCATATATACTTTTACAGTTTTGAGAAACTTAAGAAGCAAACTGCAAACATTTCAACTCCTGAAGTTGAATGTACAAATGCTACTCACTCACGGTACAGCCACTTGTCACCAGATCCAGACTTCATGTATGTAGATTTTCACAAGAGAGGAGAGAAGACATCAGTCCCCACAGTGAAATCACAAGTAAGTTACAGCAAAATCTTGTTTTAATAGACTCGCAGGGAAAGGAGATGTCCATTATTGTAGACTGTGCATTAAATCCATGATTAGAACAGTAATGGGCAATTCTGGATTTAATGGACTTTGTCCTTTAAATCCAAAATCAGTTTACCCAGCAGTCTGTAACAATTATGGAGAATTCTATATTTAATGGATTTTGCCCATTGTTTTCTGATACTACTTGGACACAGGTTTTGTCCAATAAATCTGAAATTCATTTAATCAGGGGGTCCATTACATTGAGGTTTTACTTAAAAAATTTTGCTATGGCATGTACAAGAGGGTCCCACTTATACAGCAGGTTAGGTTCTGGGCTAATGCTATAAAGTGAAAATTGTTGTAAACTGAATTACAGCCTTTTCTTTCACTTTCAAATGCATATAAAAGCCTGATAACATTTTTACACTATCATATATTAAGTGAGAGCAATAGAGCTAGGCCTAAAAAATGCATATATAATACACACATTACTTACCTTCAAATATTTTCATTCCTAGCTTATAGTGAGTGGTGAATATATTTATTGTAGGAAGTCTGAATATATGAAGAATAGGTATACTAATTGAAAACCGCTGCATTAGTGAACCACCGTAAAGCGAAGCACTGTAAAGTGGGGGCCTGCCTGTACAGTACTGTATTTAAAATGTTTCTCAAGAGTTCTATTATCAATGAAATATCCAGGTTTGCTTGTTTCTTGAAAATATTTCATGTAGTAAAAATATATTTTTCCACAGGATTGTTCATGGGAGGAACATGGTTTCTCACTTGTCAGCGAATTGTACAATGAAGTTGGTGATCTGCTTGACGACAAGTTCAAAACTGCCTATAACATGACATACTACACTTGTGGCCACAAGACACATGTGGATACATTTCTCTTCCGGCAGGGTGTGTGGAATTATCTTCACTGTCTATACGGAATAAGGTAAATTATCCGGAAGTGTCTTGTAATTAACACTGAAGATTACTGATAATTTTTAAAATAATAAGCTATATTACACAAAATAACATGGGATTACATTTATAAATAGAATAAAACTGTCAGAAGAATGATTGATTCCAAAGCATAGTAGAAACCCCGTATCCACTGATTCAGTGTCTTCAGTTTCAGTTATCCATGGTTTATTGTGGCTCAAAAATACCTCTTAATTTTGCATAATAATGGCCCAGAGTGCAATAGTAGAAAAGCTGGCATATGTTCAAAGCCTAAGAGAAGCTGTGAAGTGCTTCTCATCAATCAAAAAGTGATAAATTATGCACACTAAGTGGAGAATTATCAGTTTAATTTTGTAACGGGTATGTATAGGACATATACATGGTTTGCTACTAACCACAGTTTTGGCATCCGCAACCGGTCCTTATAACGTATTTTCCATGGATATGGGGGTCCTACTGTATACATTACTGTATAGTCATTTTCTCCACCAAAAACTATTAAATAATGCATTTTTCTTTCTCCCATTTATGTCACTGTAATGATGACCAACATCCAGATTTATCCACACCATAACATCAAATATTATGTTGCTGATGATTAGATTAAAGATATTAGTTTATTTATTTCATAAATATATAAATAAGGAAACTCCCAGTAGGGAGTTGATCTCAAGATGATTTTGAATGTAAATCTGACAAGTCGTATACATATAATAAAGTGTACTTCTTAACTGATATTTCCAAAGAATATTGTTGTCAGCACTTTGTGCTCTGGTTAACCATGATGTAAGTTTTTTTAAATGTGTGCTATAAATACTGTCCTTGCTAAACACTGTTTGTCTGGAAATGTAATAATTCCATTTGTTTTATTTAACTATAAAAGAAAACTCAACACAAGCTATGGACTTCTTCTCCACCACTATCAAAGGCTATTTAGTGTATTTTTTTATAGTAGAAATTCCCCTGCCCAAAATTCTCTACATAACCTGTGTTTTTGCTGTATTTACATTTAAAATGATTTTTGTCTTGAGTTAGGTTTGCAAATATAGCATTTTAGCATTTTATTTCAAGATTTGTAAATATAGGAGTAGTACTGTACTGTAATGTTATACGTACTATTTCTTTCTTTCAATGTACCAGCAGTATCCCACCGAGGCGGGGTGGCCCAAAAGGAAAAACAAAAGTTTCTCCTTTTAAATTTAGTAATATATACAGGATAGAAATGTTAAAAGCAGGTGGGGATATAGTTTTGGAGTGGTTGGTGCAATTATTTAATAAATGTATGGAAGAGGGTAAGGTACCTAGGGATTGGCAGAGAGCATGCATAGTTCCTTTGTATAAAGGCAAAGGGGATAAAAGAGAGTGCAAAAATTATAGGGGGATAAGTCTGTTGAGTGTACCTGGTAAAGTGTATGGTAGAGTTATAATTGAAAGAATTAAGAGTAAGACGGAGAATAGGATAGCAGATGAACAAGGAGGCTTTAGGAAAGGTAGGGGGTGTGTGGACCAGGTGTTTACAGTGAAACATATAAGTGAACAGTATTTAGATAAGGCTAAAGAGGTCTTTGTGGCATTTATGGATTTGGAAAAGGCGTATGACAGGGTGGATAGGGGGGCAATGTGGCAGATGTTGCAAGTGTATGGTGTAGGAGGTAGGTTACTGAAAGCAGTGAAGAGTTTTTACGAGGATAGTGAGGCTCAAGTTAGAGTATGTAGGAAAGAGGGAAATTTTTTCCCAGTAAAAGTAGGCCTTAGACAAGGATGTGTGATGTCACCGTGGTTGTTTAATATATTTATAGATGGGGTTGTAAGAGAAGTAAATGCGAGGGTCTTGGCAAGAGGCGTGGAGTTAAAAGATAAAGAATCACACACAAAGTGGGAGTTGTCACAGCTGCTCTTTGCTGATGACACTGTGCTCTTGGGAGATTCTGAAGAGAAGTTGCAGAGATTGGTGGATGAATTTGGTAGGGTGTGCAAAAGAAGAAAATTAAAGGTGAATACAGGAAAGAGTAAGGTTATGAGGATAACAAAAAGATTAGGTGATGAAAGATTGAATATCAGATTGGAGGGAGAGAGTATGGAGGAGGTGAACGTATTCAGATATTTGGGAGTGGACGTGTCAGCGGATGGGTCTATGAAAGATGAGGTGAATCATAGAATTGATGAGGGAAAAAGAGTGAGTGGTGCACTTAGGAGTCTGTGGAGACAAAGAACTTTGTCCTTGGAGGCAAAGAGGGGAATGTATGAGAGTATAGTTTTACCAACGCTCTTATATGGGTGTGAAGCGTGGGTGATGAATGTTGCAGCGAGGAGAAGGCTGGAGGCAGTGGAGATGTCATGTCTGAGGGCAATGTGTGGTGTGAATATAATGCAGAGAATTAGTAGTTTGGAAGTTAGGAGGAGGTGCGGGATTACCAAAACTGTTGTCCAGAGGGCTGAGGAAGGGTTGTTGAGGTGGTTCGGACATGTAGAGAGAATGGAGCGAAACAGAATGACTTCAAGAGTGTATCAGTCTGTAGTGGAAGGAAGGCGGGGTAGGGGTCGGCCTAGGAAGGGTTGGAGGGAGGGGGTAAAGGAGGTTTTGTGTGCGAGGGGCTTGGACTTCCAGCAGGCATGCGTGAGCGTGTTTGATAGGAGTGAATGGAGACAAATGGTTTTTAATACTTGACGTGCTGTTGGAGTGTGAGCAAAGTAACATTTATGAAGGGATTCAGGGAAACCGGCAGGCCGGACTTGAGTTCTGGAGATGGGAAGTACAGTGCCTGCACTCTGAAGGAGGGGTGTTAATGTTGCAGTTTAAAAACTGTAGTGTAAAGCACCCTTCTGGCAAGACAGTGATGGAGTGAATGATGGTGAAAGTTTTTCTTTTTCGGGCCACCCTGCCTTGGTGGGAATCGGCCGGTGTGATAATAAAAAAAAAATACAGGAGAAGGGGTTACTAGCCCCTTGCTCCCGGCATTTTAGTCACCTCTTACAACACACATGGCTTACGGAGGAAGAATTCTGTTTCACTTCCCCATGGAGATAAGAGGAAATAAACAAGAATAAGAACTAGAAAGAAAATAGAAGAAAACCCAGATGGGTGTGTATATATATATGCTTGTACATGTATGTGTAGTGTGACCTAAGTGTAAGTAGAAGTAGCAAGACGTACCTGAACCCTTGCATGTTTATGAGACAAAAAATGGACACCAGCAATCCTACCATCATGTAAAACAATTACAGGCTTTCGTTTTACACTCACTTGGCAGGACGGTAGTACCTCCCTGGGCAGTTGCTGTCTACCAACCTACTACCTAAAATACGTATTACAGTATTATCTTTGTAAAAACAACATTCAACACTGTTCTAATGAACAATTATTTTGGGGTTGCCTTTTAGACATGATGACTATGACTATAGCCAAATCAACCAGTTGCTGGAGAGAAATCTCAAAATGTTTCTGAAGACAGTGTCGTGTTATCCAGAGCAACTAACGTGTGCTGATCCTGCTGCTAGTATTATGAAGGGCTTCCTGCAGAGTGAAAAGGTTAGTGCCTCACCCTCACATGTTTACTCACACTCACATGTTCATTCACCTTCACATATATGGTCATTCACCCTCACATATTCACTCATCCTCATATTCACTCATTGCAATTATACTTATGTTTATGGATTTACTGTAGTTCACTCGTGGATAACAAGAATCTGTGACACCATTTCTGGCTTCTAGATTAAATAAAGTTCTTTTTAAAGGACATAATCCAAGTAGAAATATTTAATAGCATTTTAATATTTTTTTATAATTTTGATGGCTGTGTCAGCAGCTAAAGGTTAACAATAATTACAGAATTATTATCCAGCCTCTCCTCATTTAACAATGGAGTTCCGTTTCCTAAGACCACGTCAGTAAACGAATTCGTCTCGGAGTGAGGAGCATACTACAGTATAATGGTAGTGTGTTTACATCAACCATCTTTAATATTGTTTTAATGTCACCTTTGCATCATTTATAACATTTTTAATATATTTTTAAATGTTTATACAGTAGTATACTGTATATTGTAACAAAATAGAGGAAATCAGCTCTAATATACATTATTTAGGTATGCATGCTGGTCAGAGAGCCCATTGTAAGTCTGAGTTGTTGGTAAACGAATACGTCGCTAAGTGAGGAGAGGCTGTATATACAAAAAAAAAAAAAATTTTAAATCCTTGAGTAATTCAGCACTAGTTAACACTGAAATACAATAAATATGCTGAATATCTTTCATATCAACACTAATAAAATTAAAATCATCAGCTTGTTGCAGTGAATAATGGTTTTTGTAATCATTTCAGATTCACGTTATGATTCTTGTGTTGGAGGCACGACTTCAGGCAGAGTTACTTCATGGTCTTCGAGCTCTTGGTCAATACTTAATGTGAGCATACAGTGTGAGAACTCAGTGTTCGTATGCTGACAGCTGTTCCTGTATATTATAATAAATGATTAACTTGTGATTCACAGAGACAGATTTTCATTTGCTTGAAAATTAGAAGTATGATGAAAGTGGAGGCTGCAAAATTGTGATGTAATAAAGACAGGAATGCAGTACCAGAAAATGAAAGTAGCAAATGTGGTACAGTATCTTTATTTCAAGTGCAAATTGCTGCTCGTTATTTTTGTAATTAAAAATGCAACACTAAACCCATATAGGTTACACAGCATCCTTCTTATTTTGCTGTTTTGTAACCTGTGCAGGCATAGTCCATAGTTGGTAGCTGCATCCATATTGGCACTTATCTGAAGAAAAACTGCAGGAATAATGCAAACATAAGGCAGACTGTTATGTGATAATTAAAATTTAAAATATGAAATATTAAAGTTGAACCTATAAACGTGTCAAATGAAACACTTTATAACTTAAAAGCTTAAGCTTATATATTTTTTTAATTTAAACTATAAATTTTGTAATAAATTTTTTACATTAAAATTAAGTTAAACCTCATGAAAAGCAAGTGGACCTTCAAAAAACAAATATCTTGCGTAACTGGCAATGTAGGAAGTGTGGTTAATAACGAAGAAACTCCAGTGTGTGGTTAATGTTTGTTGGCAAGTGGTTGGGTTCTTCTATATTCCTTCATACAAGAAGAATATATCCTAAGGATTTTCATTTGGTTGCCTCTGCACATTGGCTATGTGTACAGTATACATCTATATCATTGGGTAATCTGGACTGGCATATATCAGACAGGAAGAGTGTCTCACTGTGACCTGCAAGAATATGGAACAGTACATTGCATTTCCTCATCTTCACTACTGTGCTTGCACTTGTGTATTACAGTGTTTTAAGACTTGCTTTAAAAATCTGTTAATATGAAGCTGTATCAAACATTCATATATATATATACATGTATATATATTGATTACTTAGTTGAGAGGTACATACTTGATTACAGAGCTCAGAAAGCTTGTGCAAACCATAATTTTCCTTTAATACTTTTTAGTATATGTCTCTGCATCAAGTTATCAATCTTAAAAAAAAAAAATGTCAGTTACTTCTTCCCTTTAGTAGATAATTGTTTTTTGTACAGAATATCACTTGAAAACCTTTATGATGAGAAAGAATTTATATTGTGTCTTAGGTGTCTTAATTTCTTTTTTATCTTAGGAGAGCTTTAAAACTGACCTGTTTCTGTATTATACTGCGAAATATAACATAATTGTTATCACAATTTCAACTGATGATCAAAGATAATCTAAGATCATTTCACAATTTGTAAATAGGTTATTATAAATTTCAGATCTGACAATAAGGTTAAAGAGAGTAATAATGGTCATGGCTGGATTGAAACCTTCAGGGAAGATAGCAGATCTTTGTCACCATGGTTTTATAGATTAAAAACTTATTTGAAAATAATATTTAGGTGGTATATTATTTCGTTAGAAAAATAAGCCAATTTGTAGGATCCTAGATGATGTAGATACTGACTTGTTTCTTACACTTACTTAACTTGTTTAGGGAGGAGATAGATGGCAGAGTTTACCTGCCTGGAGGCAGACTGGAAAGGAAGGATTTACCTATGATTAATCTTTAATTTGAAAAGTAGCAAATATCAAAAGGGTAAAGGATAGGGACTACTTGGTGACTGGCATCACCTGTTTTGTTGATTTTCAATATATATCATGAGGGTTTAATGCATGTTGAAAAATTTGGAAGCAATAAATATAAAGTCATGATATTTCCTGAGATAAACAAAATGTTAATTACTGTACATCCTCCTCTTGGCTTCTGTTATATTTTATCTGCATGCAGTTTACAATATATCTCTTGAAACACCAAGGGTGGAGTTTGTGGACAGTGGTGGTGCCAAGAGAGGGGGGCTTCAGCCCCCAGAAATCTCCTCAGCCCCCCAAATAAAATAACACTGCTTCAAAATAAGTCTCCTAGCCACTCCTTCCAACAAGACAGCCACCCCTAAGCCTCTCCAGTCTAGAAATTCTGGCACTGCCTCTGTTTGTGGATTATTTAGACATGGGAAGAGAATGGGTAATGACAGGTGGATAAAGGGCATGTTCAAGAACATGTGAAAGATAAAGGAATAAAGAACAGCAGAAAATGAGTGAAACTGTGTGGTATCAGCATGGTGAGCATAAACATCTGAATGCCTAGAGAAAAGTTGGACATCCTGGTATTTTATTGGATATAGTTTAATTGATTCATTTTATGAAGTCAATAAGTTAGTAACTTGTCTTTTATTCACTGTTGAAAGTTGATAAACAAGAGTTCTTTGGAAGACTTGCAACAAATGTTAAGCTAACATTCTAATTGGTAAACTGCATATATACATTAATTTGTATTATATGTACAGCAGAACCCCCATATCCACAGATTTGGTTTCTGCTGTTTCAGCTATCCATTGTTTACCGTGGCCCAAAAATAACCCTAAATTTTGCTTAATAATGACACAAAAGCACAAAAGTAGTGATGGTGCCAGTTCTTCAGAGCCTGAGAGAAGCCAGGAAGTGCTTCCCATCAATGAAAAGTGATAATTCTTAACTTACTGTGTATAATTTATCAGTTAAACTTTATCATGGGTATGTATGTAAATGATAAACAACATATATACATAGGGTTGGCAACTACCCATGGTAGTCTTGGAATGTATCACCCGTGGTTATGGGGGACTCATGTACATTATTGTACGTTGTTACCTACTTTCGTCTCTTGACTGATACTATTATTTAATACACAATGTGTTGTCTTCCATACTCTTAGGTAGCTTTTGTTGATATTTCTGTTTTCTTGTTATTCATCTTATTAACTGCTCTTCCCTGAAAGTCATCAATTGAAGCTGAGGTAAATACTATTTTTCCAGTCAGTTACAATACTAATTAATACCATTTGTGTATTATTATTATTGTATTCATAAGAAGAGTACTGACATTTGTGTATTATGTTTTTGTGTATTTATAGCTTAAGATCAAACCTCCACTTCAAGATCCAAGTACCATTGATATTGTTATTAACTTAATACTATATTGCTCAAATAACAGAAAATGTAGTGTCAGTAGTCGTCAGTTTGGTTTGTGTAAGTTGTCTTCCTAGTGAGCTGTAGCATCTTGTCTTATACAGGTACAATATTTATAATGCATGATGGAGTTCAACATTTTATATATATATTTATATATATATATATATATATATATATATATATATATATATATATATATATATATATATACAGTGGACCCCCGCATAACGATGGCATCGCATAGCGATTTTTCCGCATAACGATTACTTTTATCGCAAAATTTTTGCCGCGCATACCGATTAAAAACCCGCATACCGATTTTCGTCCGAGACGCGTCCAATGTGCCCTCAGCCAGCCTCACATGTGCCGCTCCGTCCCATTGTTTACCAGCCAGCCTCCGCGGTAACATCCAAGCATACACTCGGAATATTTCGTATTATTACAGTATTTTCGGTGCTGTTTCTGGAAAATAAGTGACCATGGGCCCCAAGAAAGCTTCTAGTGCCAACCCTGTGGTAAAAAGGGTGAGAATTAGTATGGAAATTAAGAAAGATTTTGAAGGGTTTGGGGCTAACCCTGAGAAGCCTATGCCAGTTGTGGAATCCATTGTGCCTACTTCAAAGATTAAGGAAATGTGTGCACAGTGGGTTGAACTGCAAACCTTTATAGATGAAAATCACCCTGACACAGCTGTTGCAAGCCGTGCTGGTGACTATTTCAATGACAATGTTGTGGCCCATTTTAGACAAATCGTAAAGGAACGGGAGGTACAGAGCTCTATGGACAGATTTGTTGTGCGACAGAGGTCCAGTGACTCTCAAGCTGGTCCTAGTGGCATTAAAAGAAGAAGGGAAGTAACCCCGGAAAAGGACTTGCTACCTCAAGTCGTAATGGAAGGGGATTCCCCTTCTAAACAGTAAGAAGATAATGCTCTCCCCTCCTCCCATCCCATCAATCATCACCAGATCTTCAATAAAAGTAAGTGTCATTTAATTGTGCATGCCTTTTTCAGTTTGTGTGTATTAAAATTAACATTTCATGTGGTAAAAAAAAATTTTTTTCATACTTTTGGGCGTCTTGCACGGATTAATTTGATTTCCATTATTTCTTATGGGGAAAATTCATTCGCATAATGATTATTTCGCATAACGATGAGCCCTCTTGCACGGATTAAAATCGTTAACCGGGGGTCCACTGTTATATATACATATGTATATATATATATATATACAGTGGACCCCCGGTTAACGATTTTAATCCGTGCAAGAGGGCTCATCGTTATGCGAAATAATCGTTATGCGAATTAATTTTCCCCATAAGAAATAATGGAAATAAAATTAATCCGTGCAAGACGCCCAAAAGTATGAAAAAAAATTTTTTTTACCACATGAAATGTTAATTTTAATACACACAAACTGAAAAAGGCATGCACAATTACATGACACTTACTTTTATTGAAGATCTGGTGATGATTGATGGGATGGGAGGAGGGGAGAGCATTATCTTCTTACTGTTTAGAAGGGGAATCCCCTTCCATTAGGACTTGAGGTAGCAAGTCCTTTTCTGGGGTTACTTCCCTTCTTCTTTTAATGCCACTAGGACCAGCTTCAGAGTCACTGGACCTCTGTCGCACAACAAATCTGTCCATAGAGCTCTGTACCTCCCGTTTCTTCAAGACTTTCCTAAAATGGGCCATAACATTGTCATTGAAATAGTCACAAGCACGGCTTGCAACAGCTGTGTCAGGGTGATTTTCATCTATAAAGGTTTGCAGTTCAAACCACTCTGCACACATTTCCTTAATCTTTGAAGTAGGCACAATGGATTCCACAACTGGCATAGGCTTCTCAGGGTTAGCCCCAAACCCTTCAAAATCTTTCTTAATTTCCATACTAATTCTCACCCTTTTTACCACAGGGTTGGCACTAGAAGCTTTCTTGGGGCCCATGGTCACTTATTTTCCAGAAACACCACCGAAAACACTGTAATAATACGAAATATTCCGAGTGTATGCTTGGATGTTACCGCGGAGGCTGGCTGGTAAACAATGGGACGGCCGGCACATGTGAGGGCACATTGGACGCGTCTCGGACGAAAATCGGTATGCGGGTTTTTAATCGGTATGCGGGGCAAAAATTTTGCGATAAAAGTAATCGTTATGCGGAAAAATCGCTATGCGATGCCATCGTTATGCGGGGGTCCACTGTATATATATATATATATATATATTTGTTACAACATGCTGCATTCATCCATTGGATTGCCACTAGTTATTGCTCACTTTTTTATTGCTCATTGAATGTGTGTGTGTGTGTGTGTGTGTGTACTCACCTAATTGTGGTTGCAGGGATCGAGACACAGCTCTTGGCCCTGCCTCTTCACTGATCGCTACTAGGTCCTCTCTCTCTTTGCTTCCAGAGCTTTGTCATACCTCGTCTTAAAGTTGTGTATGGTTCCTGCCTCCACTACATCACTTGCTAGGCTATTCCACTTCCTGACGACTCTATGACTGAAGAAATACATCCTAACATCCCTATGACTCGTCTGAGTCTTCAGCTTCCAATTGTGACCCCTTGTTTCTGTGTCCCATCTCTGGAACAACCTGTCTCTGTCTACCTTATCTATTCCACACAGTATTTTGTATGTCATTATCGTGTCTCCCCTGACCCGCCTGTCCTCCAGTGTCGTGTATGTGTGTGTGCGCGCGCGCGCGCGAGTGTGTGTGTATGTATGCATGTGCGAGAGTGCGTGTTCGAGAGTCGAGAGTGCGTGTGTGTGTATACTCACCTGTACTCACCGAATTGTGGTTGCATGGGTCGAGTCACAGCTCATGGGCCTACCTCTTCACTGGTCGCTATACACACACACACACACACACACACACACACACACACACACACACACACACACACACACACACACACACACACACACACACACACACACACACACTCATGCTCACACTCACTCACTTTTTTTTACTCCCATTCATGTTAATTGTTGATTCACTATATTTTACACTGCTCAGTACTGTTTATAGATGTCATTTGTAATAATCACAAGTGCTTGGATACTGCCATCTTGAGTGTCTTCAGGATGCCTACATCAGTCTTAACTTTCATCCTGTGTTGCATGCAACACTTCACATAACTTCTTGCTAGAATTATTATTTACAATATCTGTATTATTATTCTTATGATAATGTGCTAAACCCTTGATGGTCATGCAGTGCCTGAGAATGGAAGGTGTCAAGAACCTTTCACCAATATTAAGGCACTCCTTGATACCAGTGATGGGCTCTTGATGTAGTAAACTGGACTCTTCCTTCCTTGAGCTGAACTTCATTGCCTTATGGGTTTAGCACTTCCCCCAGATTAAAATAAATAAAATCTGTAGCTCTCCAAGCCAAGGGAGTTCCACAAGGTTGTGTTCTCAGCACTATGTACCCGTTTTCTCTTAGCTATAAATGACCTCCCTTCTGTTCTTCCTTTGTATATTTGGTCGTCACTTTATGTTGATGGTTTCACTATAGCTTACTCAGGCACTAACTGTGTCGATTAGTAGCAGCCTCTCTTCAGGTTGTGATAGACTGAGTCTCCCATTGGACCACTTCTCACGGCTTTAAATTTTCTAGTATGAAAACCTGGTTCATTACCTTCACTAGACGTCCTCTTATTCTGGATACTCCCTTGGGCTTACATGGTTCATGTATTCTGACATGTGATACGGTCAAGTTTCTGGGCCTGCTCTTTGATCACCGACTGACGTGGAGACCACACGTTTCTTCTTTAAAGACAACTTGCCATGGTTGGTTAAATCTCCTTAAAGTTCTCGCTAATCGTTCATGGGGAGCAGATCGTCACACTTTCCTCTGTTTGCATTCCACCCTAGTCTTGTCCAAGCTGGATTATGACCAAATCTATTTTGCAGCCTCTCCCACAACTCTAAGTTAGATCCCATTCATCACCAAGGTCTCCGTCTGTGCCCTGGTGCCTTCATCCCCTGTTGAGAGCCTCTATGTAGAAGCAAATATTCCATCCTTGTCCCATTGCCGTGATGCTCATTGCCTTCGCTATTAAGTTTGATCTCATGACCTCCATATATATAGGATGGTCACTGATGTTAGTAGAGGTTCTTTATTTGTTCATCGCCCCTGCTTACTCTGCCCTTTTTCTCTCTGCCTCCATTCACTCTTGTCTTCTCTTCAGTTACCACCTTTCTATGTTCATGTAGCATCTCACTTTTCTATGCCCCCTTGGGAAGTTCCAGCTGTTTGAGTCTTCTTTTCCCACTGCCAGGTATCTCATGGAGAGGTGCCCTGTTCCTCTCTGTGAGAATTGTCACGTTCCAGTATCTGTTAGCCACATTCTGTTGGACTGTCCACTCTATTAATGAGCATGCAGAATTTACCTCCAATGTCGTCTCCGCTCTGCTGCCCTTCCCTTCTTGTTGATGGACCCTCCTTTAATCCAGACACTCTCTCACTGACTTTTTGACAGCAACTGATTTACTGTATGTAAAGTAAAAGGACACAAGTGCACCAAATGTGACATTTTTATTGTGGCAACATTTCGCTCTCCAGGAGTTTTTGTCAAGCCGTTACAAACAGCACATGGACACAGAGGGTATATATATAGGCTCAGAGTGAGGTGCCATACTAGTGGTAGTAGTAGTAGTAGTAGTGATATAAGTTGTAGTAGTAGTAGTAGTAGTAATACAATATGGTAGAACAGTTAACTTGCACATGAGTAAAAGGATATGAAAGCTATTACTTGGGTAACATAAAAATAGGTTAGACAAATATTTCTATTGGAGGCTGGATAGAGAAGGCCTGGTTCAGTGTTCATTCTCTGTAATGTGCTTGTATAGTATTAGCAGGAGAGACTATGTGATGGCAGGGTTTAATGTTTCCAGGAGGATTCTTGCTAAGACTTCAGAGTTGGTGAAGCTGCCTTTGTTTGTTTAATTGTATTAGAAACAGCGATTAGTGCTGATTCGAGGCACTTATGTCTGGGGAAATTAGTTTCTTTGATCACTAATTGGACGTCCCTGTTTCAAGAGATGATTGGTGTAATTTCGGTGTTGTACACAGGCGTTGTTCAAGTTATCGTTCCTACATGCATAAATGTGTTCATTGAGGCAGGTGTCGAGGTTTCTTGCTGCTTCACCTACATAAATCTTGTCACATGAACACTGAAGTCTGAATTGGAATCAGTGAAGATATACATTATTACTGTTCTAATCAATTTAAGTGCTAAAGCTGTAAGAGTCAACAGGGTATACAGACAAAGCAGTGGAACTTGAATGAGGGGGGCACATAAGTCAAGGCAGTTTACAGTGGAATGTCCTCAGTGAGGTTTGTGAGTGACTGGAGCAGGGAAAGGTAGTGATCGTGAGCTCCATAAATACATTCATATGTAAATACTCAAGATTGCATCATACTGATAAATTAATGATTAAGAGGTAGGCCCAGGAGTAAGAGTTCAAGTCACCGTTAACAAATGCAAGTACAGTATATGGGAGTGTGTACACACATGCTTATACACATACATGTACATACATTCTGTTATGGAGTAATCAGATGTTGATCTGGCTAGCAAGATCACCAATCTGCTGAGACTCAGTAAAGTTAATAGTTTGAATATTTTTTTAACATATTAGTACTGCATTTATATGACTAGCACCTGGAAGCATGAAAGAATTGCAGTATATAAGCTATGGAAGAGTATGGACATAAGGAATAGTGAAGTAGTTTCACATATCAGTTGAAATCTGGCTCACTATATCTTATGTTCATACTCTCCAGAAACTTTACATTCCAGGTCTTTAATGCTTTTAAGTGTGAGTCAAACAAATACAATATTAAGAATGCTACAAATAAAATGGAAGGCATCACCAGACGGTAATCCTTCTAGGCATATCAACAAGAGGATTACTTTGTAATACATGCATACACAGTAATATAGTTTTTATGTATATATATATGCTAGTCTTTCACACTGACTTTGACACTGTCCTTGGAGAAATTATATTTTAAGTACAAATTAAGCTGCTTTAATGTTATGTGCAAAATAAAGTGTGTACATGCAGTACAAGTGTTTTATACCAGCTCGAGAAATTAAGATATTCAGCTAATTACTAAACTTGAAATTTTGTTGAGCATAAGTTTTGACTGTTGCATGTTTAAAATATTAAATGAACTATGCATGATGGAATGACATAAATATATTAGAATCTTGTTAAAAGTTTTGTGATAATGAATCTTGAAATATATATTAACTACAGATTATCATACAGTGTAAATAAGTCATTGTATTATACAATGAAAATCTGCTTTAGAAAAATTGACTGGCTTAGTATCTCAGCTGTTTATCTTAGTTAATATACTAGGAAGGTTACTGTGAGCCATAGCTTATACAATATAATTGTTTTTGGATAATCCTTCATAGGATTTGTACATTTTAGTCCAAAACTGGTGATACTTGCAGTAGTACTGAGTGAGTAAAATGTATATACAGTATAGTATACACGATGTTGGTTTCTTTTTTGTAACATGACTGGGATAGTCGACTGTGATGAACTTTATTGCTAAAGCTGTATTCACCTTTAACTTTTTTTTAGCTGCATTTCTGGTTGGCAATGCTTCTTCATTTTATCCCAAGAGAAACAGTTGTTTTACAAAATTAATGGGACTATTTGTAATGCAGATAGTCCTGGACTGTTGCAGCTAGTTCCCAAGAATATATATTTTAATACTGTGTGTGTGTGAGTGTGTGTATATATATATGTTTATATACACACATATTATATATATATATATATATATATATATACATTATATATAATATATATATAGTATATATAATATATATATAGTATATATAATATATATATAGTATATATATATATATATATATATATATATATATATATATATATATATATATATATATATATATATATAACATGTAGAATAATTAATAAACATTTATACAAGTAAGAATTTTTATAAATACCATTTCTTTCAAGAGGGTCACTCCAGAGAATTGGAGTTGCTTCACTTGGATCAAGTCTGATTACCTCCCATTACCCATGTGTTGTGTAATGCCTACGTCTAGCATTTCCCCATGAATATAATTATTTATTTATTTATTTATTATCACACTGGCCAATTCCCACCAAGGCAGGGTGGCCTGAAAAAGAAAAACTTTCACCATCATTCACTCCATCACTGTCTTGCCAGAAGGGTGCTTTACACTACAGTTTTTAAACTGCAACATTAACACCCCTCCTTCAGAGTGCAGGCACTGTACTTCCCATCTCCAGGACTCAAGTCCGGCCTGCCGGTTTCCCTGAACCCCTTCATAAATGTTACTTTGCTCACACTCCAACAGCACCTCAAGTATTAAAAACCATTTGTCTCCATTCACTCCTATCAAACAAATCCCTCAGGTTTACAGTGATGTAGGTAATTACAACAGAAAGATAGACACAAATCAAGTAGAAAAGTTGGTTGATAACAAAAGCAATAATTTCAACAATAATAACAGGAATCAATAAAAACAACTTTGACTATCACAGTTTATTTTGAATTATGTCATATTTCCTCCTAACCACTGGGAGGAGAAATACCCTTATGCCATTGTGTACTAAATTTATTGCATTGGGTTATTACACTGTGATGTAAGAGCTGAAGGCGGCATGTTCCACAATGTCTGGAGTTTATACTGAGAGATATCACACAAATGTCATGGTTCATTATGTATTTTTTGGAAGAGAGGTATTGCTTACTTGTATCAATAGGCGAAGTTTTAAACCAATGCAATTTTTACTACAGAAGAATTGAATATAGTATATCCAATTCTTTCCAGCTGGTTGGTAAACAGTATTATTTTTGGCTATATACGAAGAGAACCAGCAGTTTCTAAGTACCCTAGTAACTATGGCAGCCACTTTTGATAGCCACAATGTATGTAATGTATAAAATGGAATGATCATCTCAGTTTGGAATGAATATCATTCCATAAAAGCTAGGCATGCATACCCATAATCCTAAGTGTGCAGTCAATGAAGGAAGGAGGAACTGAGTAAGATGTGAAATGCATTGTTATATAAACAAGATGAAGTGAATTAGCCTAAGATAAGAAACATCAGCAGTAACTGTATGAATATAAAGGGAGGTGCAAAAGTTTAAACAAGTGTATCGCTGATATGGGTATATATATGTATATATAGTTTATAACTATAATATTCAGTTACAATACTCAGTTTAGGTATGCTTAAACGCAACATGGATTTCCAACAGTTTTAGGCAGTCAAGATACTAAAGACAAGAACATATAGTGTTCATAAGCTTCATCCATTTTGATCATTTCCAGCACCAAATGTTTAACATCTTGGGTTTAGCAGCAGATAATCAAGAGAAATTCATTGATGTTTCGCCCAAACCTGTTGTAACCCGTTAGGCACTTATTAGCAGTTTAATAAAGGCAACGTTACTGAATGTTCATACCGATATTTCATGTTAGAAGGTCTACCAACAGTGTGCAGATAATAGCTTAACGGAAGCTGGAATGATCAGTCTAAGAGATGAAGATGGCCAAACCTTGTTAGGAATAATAAATCTATTTGTGAATATATGAGTAATTACAAATTTCTGATAATCTGTCATTTCTATAATATTAATGTTTGCATGAATGAAAAAAATTCTGTAGGGTTGATAATTCCTGTGACTGCTTTGCTACAAGCTTCAAGTCTTTAGATTCAAGATAGCTTGTAGGCCTTTTGCCAAAGAAGTGGGCACAAAGGACCTCTGTAGTGAAATTACAGCAAATTTGTTTGCACACTGGCACATTGTGGTATGTCCTTATTCTGGTAGACATTTTCTCCTATATTCAAGGCATCATATCATAAAAGTTCCCAATGGCTGTTTTTTAATACAGATTGTCAAGTTTGGTTCTCAATAAGCTATGCCATAAACCCTTCTCCAATCCATCATGTACCGAATGTGCTGTTGTTAAGATATTTTCCAACTATGAGAACATAATATCACTTATGCAGATGTAATTGTGAGAGCATGAGGCTCCTCATGCAAAGGTAATTGCAAGAAAATAATGCACCACTAATGCAAAGGTAACTGCAAGAGCATAATGACCACAAGGGTAACTGTGAGAGTATAATGTACCCCTCATGCAAAGGCTAAGGCTAGAGCATACTGTGATATGCTTAATGCAAAGGATTGTCTTCATCCCACAGATTCTCAACCCTACATGGTCTTGGTGAAAGATGGTATCAAATACTGACAGGTCTGTAAATAAGACATGTTTAGTACTAGGATAGTATTTACTGAGGAGACATTTTGCTTATGAGATATTTTTTTCTTTCCAATACAGGATTAAGAATAAACTGTGAGTATATTTATATATATTTTTTTTTTTCAACAAGTCGGCCGTCTCCCACCGAGGCAGGGTGACCCAAAAAAAGAAAGAAAATCCCCAAAAAGAAAAAACTTTCATCATCATTCAACACTTTCACCACACTCACACATTATCATTGTTTTTGCAGAGGTGCTCAGAATACAACAGTTTAGAAGCATACACATATAAAGATACACAACATATCCCTCCAAACTGCCAATATCCCAAACCCCTCCTTTAAAGTGCAGGCATTGTACTTCCCATTTCCAGGACTCAAGTCCGACTATATGAAAATAACCGGTTTCCCTGAATCCCTTCACTAAATATTACCCTGCTCACACTCCAACAGATCGTCATGTCCCAAGTACCATTCGTCTCCATTCACTCCTATCTAACACGCTCACACACGCTTGCTGGAAGTCCAAGCCCCTTGCCCACAAAACCTCCTTTACCCCCTCTCTCCAACCCTTTCGAGGACGACCCCTACCCCGCCTTCCTTCCCCTATAGATTTATATGCTTTCCATGTCATTCTACTTTGATCCATTCTCTCTAAATGACCAAACCACCTCAACAACCCCTCTTTTGCCCTCTGACTAATACTTTTATTAACTCCACACCTTTTCCTAATTTCCACACTCCGAATTTTCTGCATAATATTTACACCACACATTGCCCTTAAACAGGACATCTCCACTGCCTCCAACCGTCTCCTCGCTGCTGCATTTACCACCCAAGCTTCACACCCATATAAGAGTGTTGGTACTACTATACTTTCATACATTCCCTTCTTTGCCTCCATAGATAACGTTTTTTGACTCCACATATACCTCAACGCACCACTCACCTTTTTTCCCTCATCAATTCTATGATTAACCTCATCCTTCATAAATCCATCCGCCGACACGTCAACTCCCAAGTATCTGAAAACATTCACTTCTTCCATACTCCTCCTCCCCAATTTGATATCCAATTTTTCTTTATCTAAATCATTTGATGCCCTCATCACCTTACTCTTTTCTATGTTCACTTTCAACTTTCTACCTTTACACACATTCCCAAACTCATCCACTAACCTTTGCAATTTTTCTTTAGAACCTCCCATAAGCACAGTATCATCAGCAAAAAGTAACTGTGTCAATTCCCATTTTGAATTTGATTCCCCAAAATTTAATCCCACCCCTCTCCCGAACACCCTAGCATTTACTTCCTTTACAACCCCATCTATAAATATATTAAACAACCATGGTGACATTACACATCCCTGTCTAAGACCTACTTTTACTGGAAAGTAGTCTCCCTCTCTTCTACACACCCTAACCTGAGCCTCACTGTCCACATAAAAACTCTTTACAGCATTTAATAACTTACCACCTATTCCATATATACTTGCAACATCTGCCACAATGCTCCTCTATCCACTCTATCATATGCCTTTTCTAAATCCATAAATGCAATAAAAACTTCCCTACCTTTATCTAAATACTGTTCACACATATGCTTCAATGTAAACACTTGATCTACACATCCCTTACCCACTCTGAAACCTCCTTGCTCATCTGCAATCCTACATTCTGTCTTACCTCTAATTCTTTCAATTATATTTATATATATACATACATATATTGGTTCACAGATGGTGGGGCCAAGTGCAAGGGGGCAGGACCACTACTCGTCTAACTGCAGTGTCTTGGTGGGGCTGCAACCTCTGTACCTGACCCCAACATCTGACCACTACATATGTCCTGTGGGCATACAACACATATGCAAAAAATGACATTTATTGGAGGTGTTTCTCTCCTGATAGCCTTTTCAGTCCTATAAAGCCTTGATTATTGCATATGCTGATATAACATTAATATACCTATACTTGTACTGTACTATATTATACCCTGTTTATTCTCATCTCTGCATAACACTGAAAAAAAAATTCTACCACTGAAATGTCTCGCCAGTAAATATCGTAACACTGTACTACATGTCTCGAATAATTCTCACTTGTTACTAGTGAATAACGGAATGTTTATGAACTCATTACTTTCTGATATAAAGCTCATGTTAAAACCCTGAATTGTTACTTTTGAGCTTATTTATACAAACTATTCAAAATATAAATGTGCAAATAATGCTCTATATAAGTACATATTATAAATTGGAATATACAGTACAATATTAAGAAAACCTTACCTGAATCACCTGTTTGCATTCTGATATTTGTGGTACAACAAAGGCATTTACATAAAATAGCAACTTTCAATTTTGAAGAATTAAAGTGAGCTATTTTGTGTGGCAAAAATTATATATATATGTAACAGCATTTGCACACAAAATATGTACAATTACCAAAAAGATCCTGTAACTATTTATTACTTTGAAATATGAAACATAGAATTTGCATTTTGGAACTTTAACTTATAATTACTACATATGTAGCCTGTACATTAGATAACTTTAAGATTGTTAATGAATGATATTCTCTTCAAGGGAAGTTGCTTGAGGCTGATGAAGAGCTTTGATCCAATGAATTGGAGCTACTCTTTCCTTCCATAGGTCAAACCTACTTATCTTCCCTTCCTCAAACACTGTCAGCCCTACAGGCTTAGAGTTTCCCTATAAATGTAACAGTAATAATAAAAATGCACATTACATGCATCATACCATGACTTAATGAATTACGTATTATTTGTTACATTAATAAGGAAGCACTAAACTTGTTGTATTCACACAGCACGAGAGGAATGGTAGATAATCAGGTTTGGTCCAAGGGGAGAGTAGCTCAAATTCCCTGGATCAAGAGCCCTTTACCATCACAGGGCACCCTCTTTGAAGGGATGCCACTATGTAAACCAAAAGATGTCTCTCAGTGTATGCTATATACAATGATTCAGGACTTACAATGAATACGATAATATCTACACTGAGAGTTGACTTGAATCCCTTTCTTAGGATTAGTTTTCCTGATGGTACTGTACGGGAGAACTGTAAACCTTAATGACAAATTAGACACATACAGCACTTGGGTATCTTGATTGAGGAAATGTTTTGCCACACAGCAGCTTCATTACTCCAATCAAAGGAGAATGGTGACAATCAGGAGGAGGTTGAAGTAATTAGTCCCTCAGCCTGGAGTCGATGTACTCAGTCCATCTATCTTAACTGATGGACTGAGTACATTGATGCAATCAAGACTGATAGATTGATTACATCGACTTCAGGTTGAAGGACTGATTACCTCAAACTTCTTCATGTCTTCATTCTCCTTTGTATTGGACTGATGAAGCCACTGTATGGCAAAACATTTCCTCAGTAAAGATGCCCAAGTGTTGCACGTGTCTAATTTATCAACTTGTCGGTACTCTGAACCATTTATCTACAACCTCAATGACCTTCATGTAGTCTTGAGCTCAGCTAAGAGTTAATGAATTATGATGATTATTAGAGTTTAATTCTTGATTTAACTTGGTCTGACCAGGAACAGGAAAATGGAGAACAGTAGCAAGCAGGTGAAATATAGAGAATTTCTTTGTAAAGCTATAAGATTTGATGAAAAAGAACATCCATAGTAGAAGAATGGTAGACTTTGTCAATAATCGGTACATGTGCATATATGGCCAAGAAAAAGTGCCAAAGGGTAAAAAAAAAAAAAAAAAGTTCCACTCAAAAATATTACAACCATCATTTAAATAACAACGACTATGTTATTTTTACAAAACAAAATAAAAGGGGTTGTGATAATGCAGTAATTTTCAGTCCTGAAAACTAAGTCAGCCTTTACCATGATGTGTAAATGTATGGGTGACCATCACAGATTATCTCCTAAGGCTGAGTTATCTTCCTTTTTACACTCTTGATGAATAGTATGATTTTATGCAGATGTACTGTACAGTGTATAGCATAATGCGTGAACATGCATGTGTGTTTGTACATGCACACATTTCATCAATCAATTTAATGATGAATTATAAATATATGTCATACTTATTAGGCAGATCTTGTGATCTTGGCTTATTAAGCAGCGGCTCTTTTGCCAAACAAGCCGAATATAAATTAAATTTCGCAATAACTCCACAAAAATAATTCTGAGTATCATTAAAATACGTATTACTGATGTGATGAAAATTTGTAATGAACATCGTCTCAGACACTTAGCTAATCTCAGGGGTTTCTCAGTCAGAATTATGGGGAGGCTGGTGATGGTCATTAATTGCAACTTGATTACAAGTTTTTATGGGGGACCTCTGACTCAAAGAGTAGCCAATAATTAGTTTTAGCATCTGTCCCTTCTAAATCACTTATCAATATGCTGAAAATTCTTAACTAGCGAGTGTAACAATTCAGCAGTGACTGGTCTGGGATTACCTAGTTGTTGTTAAGTCACAGCACCAGTCATAAAGGTTCTCCAACCAGAACATCCGTAACCTATTACTCATCCATCTCCCTTTTGCCACCTGATGCCCTCGCTTCCTTCCTGCCCTGCAGCGCTGTATAGCCTTTGTGGCTTAGCGCTTCTTTTTGATTATAATAATAATAATCCAACCAGAACACTGGGCAGGTCTTCTAATAATTGGCTGCTGGTCAAGTCTGAGTTCTCCATAAAAACTCGTGATTGGGGTGGTTACTGACCATCTCTAACCTGTCCTGAATGCTGGTAATCTGCGATGTTAAATAATACTATATTGAAACTGACCTTAGATGGGTTAGATTAAGATTAAACTACATTAGGTTAATTTTAACAAGGTTAGATCAGGTCGCTGTTAGTTCAGCAGCACAATGAAAAACTGCATTTCATGTCTGCTCATGTGACTATCTAACCATACACATAAAACGGAGCTACAGCAGAAAGTGAATATATATTTGGCTAGTCTGTGTGGCAAGACGATCGTTCCTTAATACACCAAGTTGGAAAGTTCGACTTAAAAGCATGTATGTATTTATCTACTGTATATGTAGAAAAAGAGAGCTTAATTAAGTCTTCAAAAGTTAACTGGGTGTTGTGACACAAAGCCAGCACCACAAAGAGGTTAATGGAGGTACATGTCCTTCTGAACATGATGAGTTATATTGATAGCCAGACAATCTCAAGTGCTAATATCACAACTTTTAATTTTCCGAAGTAACCGGACCAATCTCGCAAAACTGCCCTCATTATTTTAGCTAAAATATCTTATTCTAAATTGTCCTACTAGTGCAATTTTGACAAGACGTGAAGGCTTGGACTTATAAATAATGGTCTACAGTATATAGCAAATGTTGAGGCGAGAGCTTGTTAAAGGGGACTATGATGAGGTGCTTCGATTTGTGACATTTTTAAATCTTTTTCTCGTAACGGAGGCTGCCAACTTTCTGTTCTTCTCTCGTCTATAGACTGAAGCAAATACTGTACATCCATTGTTCCTCTTGTACATTATTTTCCTTGCTTGCTACATTAGTTTCTAAGTGCTGATTGCAGCAAACATTCACATTTAGTTTGATCTTAATCATTTTCTCCTTGCCTCTCACCTACCTTTTCCTAGTGTAACTTTTCCTCTCCACATTGTGTAACTAATTCCTTAGATTTATATATCTTATTCCCAACACTTTTTCTTTTTACTCTCCTTACCATAACTTTCTACCTGTTAAGTACTCCAGCTAAAGAGTTCACCTTAACAATCCCTCCTATCATAAAGACCATCAAGTAAGTTAACAGTCAGTTGGTATCCTCTATAGCTTTTTTAAGAATAAATTAATCTAAAAAACACTTTAGAGAGTAAATGTCCCACAGTGTTCAATCTCAGAGAATTATCCTCCGCAGGACATCACTGCAAAATCAGCTTCATTTCTTTCTAATATTATTTACCAAATTCACCTTCATAGTACCCTTTAATAAGGCCACCTAAATAATTCTACAGTCCCCACTAATAATTTTATTTGCCAAAGCTCCCCCAGCAAGGTAGTCCCCACAGGCCCTGATGAGCAAGTTCAATTAACTAAGCACTGAGGGATAATAGCAGCAGCATCTAGGGACGCCGTCCTGTCATGTCAACGACGGTGGTAGAACTAGGATTTAATTAATAAAAATATCCTGTGATACTGGTGGTCACAGGGGTCGACGAAGCCTTAAGGCCAAACTCATTAAAAAAAACCTTGATTATTTTAGCACGTTAAGTAAAGAGGAACTAATCCTATCTTGGCACTAACATGTTACAACTCTCGGTCTGAGTCGCATCACACTTAAATTCACGACTAGACGAGAGAGTTCATTACCACATTTTGTTTATCACTTACTGATATATTGAAAGTTTCACTCACGACTAAAAGACATTACCTCCAAGAACATTCAGGATCTCCCTATGGATAAATTTGTGCAGCCTTTAAAACTTACGAATCGATAAGACCTGACAAATAGTTGCTGAGGTAATTATTACAGCTGCTACCTGGCGAATGTTCATAACTTATCTTTTGCAAGTGAGAGTCCTGGCTGTCTTGGGTGTAATGTGTCGTAAGTATATTTGTTGAGCTGGAATGAGACTTACTAACCTCCACTCTGCATCAGTTGCTCTCACAAAAACACCAGAGCACCAAGTTTGCAACCGCAGGCAAGGTGTGCATAACTAGTTCAGCTGAAGGTCTGTATACTGTCAAAGTGAATGAGATGAGCTTTGGTTAGTATGATCACAGCTACAGATGGTGTGTATGGTAGTGAATACTGTGAGCTGAGTACTTGTGCTGCCATGCCCTCACTGTTACATGTGTGTCTGGCTCTTGTGTAGGCCTTACAGTCACTGGTTACAGTCTTGTGGCTGTCACACTCTTGCCACTCTCCTAGATCAAATCCACCTGTTTCAGTTACACCAACGTTACACATACACCCTTATGTTGAAGCCTCATATGAAGTACACATCCATCACCATGTGCTTCCATTTATGTTCAACTTTGTGTAGTTCAAATCCACTGAAAAATCTGTTCATTTTATCTGTTAGTTCACAGAACCATCATACTAACAATATTAACAATACAAGAAATCACTCATCCTGCATAGTTTGGGTTTTAGCTAGAGTGTTGCGACAATAACGCTCTGTTCTCCTGCAGTCGTCAGTGCTCGAAGACGCGAGGCAGCACTTCGACGTGGTGATGACCCAGGCTTGGGAGAAGTACCACGCCGGAGTATTGATCGTTTAGGAGACCCACGCTTAGGTGACCCTCCAAACCGAGAGGTGGCGACCAGCTTAGGTGATCCAGTCGTTCTGGAGGAGGCGAGTTTAGGAAGCGCAGCCATTTTAGGAGAGGTTCCCAGTCTAGCTGCAACTCCTAACCTGGGTGAAGCTGCTAATCTTGGCGATGTTCTAAGGCAAGATTTATATTTTTGTAAAGGTTCTGCACTGAGGTGTACACCAGTATCTAGCTTGGTGCCAGGCCTGGGCTCATCTATTGTTCTTCGGATGATGGCCAAGTCGATCTGTTGCTGTGGCTGCTGTGTCTGGTGTTGGCTGCGGGCACTTGGAGTCGCCCACCGCTCCTCTGTCTTGGCTGGAGTCACGCAGCAGATGGGAAATAACTTTGAGGTCCTGGCAGCACCATTGCGACAGGCAGCAAAAGTTGGGCTGAGGGTGTTAATAGTGGTGGAATGTGGAAGCAGCGTTTCCCCAGACACTCCTCCATCCCCAAACACTTTTTTAGCAGGTAGTTTAAGGGCAGCAACTATCTTCTCTTTATCTGCCTTCTTGTTTTTCCCTGGAGGCTCTAGGGCGATACTGACATAGAAATGCGCCTCCTGGCGTGTCCGGGACATTGTTGGTGTCAATGTCTTGGTGATAGCGAGGGGATTGTCACTTACGGGAGGCTTCACGTTGCTGCTGAACTGGCCTCCAACATTGCCCTGAGGTAAGTAGCGTGCCACTACCACTGTGCGGCCATCAGAACCCCGGGCAATGCCCATACCCACAGCTCTGGTTGACTGCCACACCACCTGTGAGAACGGCCCTGTCGAACACACTAATATTATATAAAGTTTAAAAAACAATATTTTATAGTCTATCCTAGTTATTCTCCATTGTGTTGCAGTCCTTCCTGTTGATAAGCAAATAAACACTTCTTGTGAGGCATCAAAATAATCTGAAATGATAGTACTGTATAGCGTATCCATAAGCTTTGTTAGTATTACTATTATTCTTTATTAGAATTAAAAAAAATGCTCACTAAATAACTGACATAGAATAACTGAAGTCTTGTATCCTCAAAGGGCAATGCAATCCCACAACCAGAAGAGTATATTCAGAGTATATTTAATATTTAATAGAAACTATGTATCCTGCCAAGACAAAACCATTTTCATTGCTAAATTTACGAACTGGAATGCAGTTACCTATAGCCTTACTATCAACATGCTCCATAACCTGTACCAATATAGAGTTTGAATAATCTTAGTCTGCCCGAAATGCCTAGTCATGCTAGGCATGATAGTGGCCCTCTCTCTAATTAGTATTTTATAGTATGTAAACCACACATTGTAACCAATATTCTATAATATGTAAACCCTACACTGTAATCTTTATAAATAAACTTAATTGTTTACTCCAGAGGGTTAATAATCCAGGATAACCTAAGAAAGTCAAGTAGTTAGTTTCAAGGCTTTATTATGCTCTCCGTACCCATCCCGAAGGCGGTAGTCAAGATATTACAGAGGCACATAATGAGTCCAAGGACTTGGCCGCAGTCTTGATAACCTAGTAAGTTACAGAAGTAATGAACTACTACTACTAGGTTATGATTTGCTAACAATGATAATGAGTCGTTTACGAGAGCATGAGTTCAGCTTGAGAAACATTAGTGTAGCTTATATACTGCTGAGAGTTTAATTTTAATACCTAATATTTCAGCAAGGTATAGCTGAATTTAGACACGTTTAAATGGTTATGAGTTTTTTACAATAGTCATATTTTTTCCAGAATGGCTGGTAATACGCCACTGTTTACCTGGAGTTTACCTGGAGAGTTCCGGGGGTCAACGCCCCCGCAGCCCGGTCTGTGACCAGGCCTCATGGTGGATCAGAGCCTGATCAACCAGGCTGTTACTGCTGGCTGCACGCAATCCAACGTACGAGCCACAGCCCGGCTGGTCAGGTACCGACTTTAGGTGCTTGTCCAGTGCCAGCTTGAAGACAGCCAGGGGTTTATTGGTAATCTCCCTTATGTATGCTGGGAGGCAGTTGAACAGTCTTGGGCCCCTGACACTTATTGTATTGTCTCTTAACGTGCTAGTGACACCCCTGCTTTTCATTGGGGAGATGTTGCATCGTCTGCCGAGTCTGTTAAAACACTTCGATATTTCTTGAACATTTGTGAGTTAGCTGTCTCTGAATTCATGATTTATTCATATTTCAGAACATAATTACAGAGAGTGTGATAACAATTTCCCTGGCAAAGTCTACATTTAGTTAAGTCTACCTCAACTAGTGGTACTTGGCAGCCCACCCGAAGCCTGGTAGTGGTGACATCCAAGAGCCTGCTGAATTTGTTAGATGTTCCATAGACATGTAGCTTCTGGATGATAGAATGATGATAGATGGACTGACTGGTGACAGTCTTCTTCAGTCTCAAGTCAATGAAGTTCAGCTGAAGTTCTTTTCGTAATATTGTGCTTAAATATATTTAACTGGTGGACAATTCAAGAGTTCTGTCATGCATTTGAAAACCAATGTGAAAAGGAATTCACAAGTGTTCTGACTCCACTTTCTATAATATGTCTTCCTTCTGACACCAGCATGTCACAACTGACACCCCTGGAACTATGGGTATTTATGGATAATAAACAATCACCTACAATTAAAGTGTCAACTTTAGACACACGGGCACATCCGAGTGCAAGGAGTTCAATTGTCAGTGATAGCTATGAGGCATCACTGACAGCAATGGCACTACCGGCTGCACTAGTGGGCTGGTGGACGGAGTCATCATTATATATAATTTGTGGAAGTGCTGTGTGCCTAAGGCTTCATGCTTAGCTTCAAGATGAAGCTTGCATTGTGATCTAATATGTTTCTTTGGGGGAAGGAGAGGTATTGTTATTTGGAAACAGAATTTTATCTGGTACAGGGAAGTGTTACTATTGTCTTGCTTGTCTTAGATCATCTGATTTATCTGGAAGTCAAGTTTTATGATCCATTTGGAGGAGTCCTCACCTGTGGTAAAAAAAAAAAAAGAGAGAAAATGTTTGGAGGGCTTCTGTGAATGGGTTTGCTTGAGCATGTTACCGCCAATAAGGACATTTCTTTTAGTGACAATCTCTGATACTTGGCATATCAAGATCTTTCCATATTTTTTAGTATTTTATTGATACATAGACATCCTAGCATGATCCTCATCGCTTTTTTTTTCAATTTCTCCAGCCCTTCAAGCTTCCTGTCTGACACGAGAGCAACTAAGTGTGCAACATTGTCAACCAGTGATCTAATGTAGGCAAAATACTACATCATTTTCACATTAGCTCCATACCTGGGAAGAAACCTCACCACAGCTCAAATTGATATCGGCCTCTCTTTGTACACGTGAGAAAGTCTGGTTACAAGTCCAAACAGAAAGACCTCGGCTGCCAGATATCTGTATCTGGTCACGTACTCGAGGCGAGACCCATCGTGCAACTGGATACTGCAGATAGTGCCTTCTTGATGAGTATCTACTAAATGTTTAGAGATGTTTTGAGTGTCGGTAAAACAGCACAACTAATATAATGATTGTGCTGGCTATGCATAGTACTTAGTAACTAGTGCTTTTGTAACTATTTGTATTTGTAAATTTTATAAGATCTATTTGCAAATAAAATTAATTTTCATTTTCAATACGGGGATAAAATTTCTTGGATTGCACAGGAACGGCTAAAAGAGCGGCTAAAAGAGGTCAATATATCTGAAATGCGTAGGGAGACACTGGTCAGAGAAATAGCAAGCATCGAACTTAAGCTAAAAGAATCCTTTAGGAGTCAGGAATCGCGGGAAGAACTAAAAGCCATAAATGAAATCGAAAGAAACCCAAAGTATTTCTTCTCCTATGCCAAATCAAAATCGAGAACAACGTCCAGTATTGGGCCCCTACTTAAACAAGATGGGTCCTACACAGATGACAACAAGGAAATGAGTGAGCTACTCAAGTCCCAATATGACTCAGTTTTTAGCAAGCCGCTAACCAGACTGAGAGTCGAAGATCAAAATGAATTTTTTATGAGAGAGCCACAAAATTTGATTAACACAAGCCTATCCGATGTTATCCTGACGCCAAATGACTTCGAACAGGCGATAAATGACATGCCCATGCACTCTGCCCCAGGGCCAGACTCATGGAACTCTGTGTTCATCAAGAACTGCAAGAAGCCCCTATCACGAGCCTTTTCCATCCTATGGAGAGGGAGCATGGACACGGGGGTCGTCCCACAGTTACTAAAAACAACAGACATAGCCCCACTCCACAAAGGGGGCAGTAAAGCAACAGCAAAGAACTACAGACCAATAGCACTAACATCCCATATCATAAAAATCTTTGAAAGGGTCCTAAGAAGCAAGATCACCACGCATCTAGAAACCCATCAGTTACACAACCCAGGGCAACATGGGTTTAGAACAGGTCGCTCCTGTCTGTCTCAACTATTGGACCACTACGACAAGGTCCTAAATGCACTAGAAGACAAAAAGAATGCAGATGTAATATATACAGACTTTGCAAAAGCCTTCGACAAGTGTGACCATGGCGTAATAGCGCACAAAATGCGTGCTAAAGGAATAACAGGAAAAGTCGGTCGATGGATCTATAATTTCCTCACTAACAGAACACAGAGAGTAGTCGTCAACAGAGTAAAGTCCGAGGCAGCTACGGTGAAAAGCTCTGTTCCACAAGGCACAGTACTCGCTCCCATCTTGTTCCTCATCCTTATATCCGACATAGACAAGGATGTCAGCCACAGCACCGTGTCTTCCTTTGCAGATGACACCCGAATCTGCATGACAGTGTCTTCCATTGCAGACACTGCAAAGCTCCAGGCAGACATCAACCAAATCTTTCAGTGGGCTGCAGAAAACAATATGAAGTTCAACGATGAGAAATTTCAATTACTCAGATATGGTAAACATGAGGAAATTAAATCTTCATCAGAGTACAAAACAAATTCTGGCCACAAAATAGAGCGAAACACCAACGTCAAAGACCTGGGAGTGATCATGTCGGAGGATCTCACCTTCAAGGACCATAACATTGTATCAATCGCATCTGCTAGAAAAATGACAGGATGGATAATGAGAACCTTCAAAACTAGGGAGGCCAAGCCCATGATGACACTCTTCAGGTCACTTGTTCTATCTAGGCTGGAATATTGCTGCACACTAACAGCACCTTTCAAGGCAGGTGAAATTGCCGACCTAGAAAATGTACAGAGAACTTTCACGGCGCGCATAACGGAGATAAAACACCTCAATTATTGGGAGCGCTTGAGGTTCCTAAACCTGTATTCCCTGGAACGCAGGAGGGAGAGATACATGATTATATACACCTGGAAAATCCTAGAGGGACTAGTACCGAACTTGCACACGAAAATCACCCACTACGAAAGCAAAAGACTTGGCAGACGATGCACCATCCCCCCAATGAAAAGCAGGGGTGTCACTAGCACGTTAAGAGACCATACAATAAGTGTCAGGGGCCCGAGACTGTTCAATTGCCTCCCAGCACACATAAGGGGGATTACCAACAGACCCCTGGCAGTCTTCAAGCTGGCACTGGACAAGCACCTAAAGTCAGTTCCGGATCAGCCGGGCTGTGGCTCGTATGTTGGTTTGCGTGCAGCCAGCAGCAACAGCCTGGTTGATCAGGCTCTGATCCACCAGGAGGCCTGGTCTCAGACCGGGCCGCGGGGGCGTTGACCCCCGGAACTCTCTCCAGGTAAACTCCAGGTAAACCAAAATACGTCTAGTTTGCCTCTAATCTGGACTGCATGGTGATAGACTATCATGGCTAGATGTAACAGCCCAAGCACTAACTCATGTGTGGGCTTAACTAAGACCACTCCCAAGCACTAACTCACGTGTGGGCTTAACTAAGACCACTCCCAAGCACTAACTCACGTGTGGGCTTAACTAAGACCACTAACAAACATTTCCTAGTCTGTTTGCCATAACTCATACATTCCCTGGCAGCAGAGTGAGTACCGTCAGAGATTCAGCAATTTAGGGATGCATTTTTTCTAGATCGTGTAACAGTACATTTCAATACTCATACTTAAGGATTATTATACTACTTATGATTATTATCGTGAGTAGATGAGTCTGGAGTACCGTACATACATTTGAACTTTGTAAAAAAGTTTATTGTTAAATTGGGATGACAGAGTTTCCTCTTGACTATCCTACCAGGGAGGATAGTATTACTAGTATCTATACTGATAGTGATTAATCTTGGGAAATGGTCTCATGCAATATCTGTTATAATGGAAGATTCAGCTGGTAAAGACAGATCAAGGACAACTCTATACATGTGTCTTGCTTGAAGTTTCCCTATAATTTACACATCAGTGACAAAAATAGTTTACCATTACGATTAGTAAATTGTGACAAATGGTTATTTAAATCAAGGATAACACAGATTTGAGGTTTGTTATAAATTATTTATGAATTAGTTAAACACAAAAGATAGAAAAGTAATATTTTAAATCATTAAAGAAAAAGTTTGAGGATAATCATACCAGCATGTGCGAGGTCCGCCGAGCTGTTGACGCCATACTTGAAGTTGCGACCAGTTTGGTACCAGCCCTGAGCCACAGTGTACCCTGGAGTACACCAAGACAGTAAGGTTATTTAGGTATAGGAAGGGCCGGATTAAGGCATGGGCTTTAGGGGCTGCAGACCAGGGGCCTCCGCTAGCTGGAGGGGCTGTAGCCCAGGGGCCTCACAGTACCTGTAACCCAGGGGCCTCACAGTACCTGTAGCCCAGGAGCCTCACAGTACCTGTAGCCCAGGGGCCTCACAGTACCTGTAGCCCAGGGGCCTCACAGTACCTGTAGCCCAGGAGCCTCACAGTACCTGTAGCCCAGGAGCCTCACAGTACCTGTAGCCCAGGGGCCTCACAGTACCTGTAGCCCAGGAGTCTCACAGTACCTGTAGCCCAGGGGCCTCACAGTACCTGTAGCCCAGGGGCCTCACAGTACCTGTAGCCCAGGAGCCTCACAGTACCTGTAGCTCAGGGGCCTCACAGTACCTGTAGCCCAGGAGCCTCACAGTACCTGTAGCCCAGGAGTCTCACAGTACCTGTAGCCCAGGAGTCTCACAGTACCTGTAGCCCAGAGGCCTCACAGTACCTGTAGCCCAGGGGCCTCACAGTACCTGTAGCCCAGGGGCCTCACAGTACCTGTAGCCCAGGAGTCTCACAGTACCTGTAGCCCAGGGGCCTCACAGTACCTGTAGCCCAGGAGTCTCACAGTACCTGTAGCCCAGAGGCCTCACAGTGCCTGTAGCCCAGAGGCCTCACAGTACCTGTAGCCCAGGAGCCTCACAGTACCTGTAGCCCAGGAGCCTCACAGTACCTGTAGCCCAGGGGCCTACAAGATCTTAATCCAGCTCTGGGTACAGGTACACATAAGTACTAACAGATTTAGGTTATTGCAGTTATCATATATAGCAACCTTGTGTAACGTGATACAGATCAGAGCAGCTACACAATGTTCTGTTGCAAATTTTTACTAAATAATGCAGGTTCAACAACACGTTTTCATTAAAACTCCGTTAAGTTAGTGACCCATTTTCTAATAGCACCAGGGCGGTATATTATTATTATTATTACTACTACTACACCACCCAAGGGAGTGGTAAACCCATAGGGGTCTTACAGTGCCTGTGGGGAAGAGAGGGCATTCTGACTCGATTTAAGGAACTGGAGCACAGATCTATTTCCTTGAGTCAAGAGCCCCTCACTAGCATGAAGGAACTTCCCGTGAGGGAAGAGGACAGTACAGCATGATGTAAATTATTGGGAAAAAACATGTTAGAGGCGGTGCAGGAGGCTAGTAGGGGAGGAAGGGGTAGGGGAGAAGAAATGGATGAGGAGAATGGTTGGGGGAGAGGTGGAGGAAGGGGTACGGGAAGTAAAGAAGGATGGGGAAAGTGGGGAATTGTTGGGGAAGGGGAGAATAGAAGTAGAGTTGGGGAGAGAGAAAAGTCGACCTCTCCTCCCCACCTCTCTCACCTGTAAGACCTTCCTTGGCAGTAGAGGTCATAATGTTCTCGCCTCGCCCGTGTTCGGAACTATACTCCAGGAGACCAAAGTGTGCCAGGCGGTTGGCCCAGGCTTGGGCATCGTTGCATAGCTGGTGACAACATTCGGATACACTCATTACATCAATATTGGTCAACAACAAAAAATCGCTAATAGGAATAAAAAAAAACTAACAGTTTATGAAAATATATAAACGAATACCAAGATACATAAATACATATGTAATTCGGATACATTATAAATACATACAGAGATATTTATTAAAAACAAATGAAAGAAGGTAAGAAGAATGGCGGAGAAGTTACTACCACTCTGCTCTCTTGAGCAACTCCAGCAGGCAGGAACTATCTTATCTAAGTTAACTGTTACAGGCACAGATCTGCTCTCAGCAGCCAACACCATCATCAGTGAAGGACATCACTACCAGACTAAAAATTAACAATTCATTGGAAAAATAATAGTGTACAAGCCTAATAATATGACTTGACAATTGTCCTGTGATGACCGAAACACCTGGTCCTGTATTGACAGAAACGTCCTGCATTGACCGAAACGTCTGGTCCTTCATTGACCGAAACATCTGGTCCTGTATTGACAGAAACGTCCTGCATTGACCGAAATGTCTGGTCATTCATTGACCGAAACGTCTGGTCCTGCATTGACCGAAACGTCCGGTCCTGCATTGACCAAAACGTCTGGTCCTACATTGTCCGAAACGTCGTGTACAATTCGCTAGATAAACTACGTTACTTGTGAATTCTGGTAGCCAGAGTATACATACACATATAAGAGGCCACAAGTGCAGGAAAGGAAAGTGGTATTCCGTGTGTGGTTGGAACAACGTTGCATTGGAATGATCCTGAGATCTGAGAATGTAATGCATGTTTTAACAGCAAGAACATTGATTATGTCTGGTCTCCACTGTCCTTCCGAGGCGATGAAATTGTATTTGATTTTCATGAAGGTAGATTTTAAGATACTAGTTTGAAACTGCGTTGGGAAATGTGAGCGATTTTAGCTGATATCCAAAATTTTCTAGTTTAGTTGGTCGACATGTTGACAAGCATATGCCATAGATTTTTAGTTTTTATGAGTTACTGGGGAGGTTCCGGCTAATTTGTGTTATGTAAATAGGTTTATATGAAGGTATTTATAGGCTTCAAGCGTGTCAAGTTGTGGGGTGCTAAGATTTATTTAAGATACTGTCTGCTATCCTCATGGTTTAATAAATATTATAAAAGGTGCATTTCATAGGTGCTGTGTCATCTAATCATCTTATTTATGCATCTGGCCACTTCAGCGTCTGTCTGTGTCTCTTTATTGGTAATGTATCATGGTTGTGATTCAGCGTTGCCGTGGTATAGAATCATGATTTACTTTTTGTAGAGAGAGAGTGAATGACTCACTTCCTCAGAGAGCACCAGTGGGGGTGCTGAGTGATGTGAGCGAAGTCTGTTATGTTCCCCCAGACACTCTTGTACAAACTGACTCCTGGACCAGTCCACCTCTCCTGTCTCCCGGCCCTGTACGCTGGCTCCCTTGCCTGACCATACCTGCAGAAACATCAACATTATAACTACATGTATTATACACAGACAAGGTGAAGTGTAGTGCAGTGGGCAGAGCATTCGGCACATTACCGAGAGGTCCTGAGATCGATCTAAGGTGAAGTCTCCTTACCTACTGCTGTTGCTCACCCAGCAATAGACACCTAGGGGGAATGCAAATAATAATAATAATAATAATAATAATAATAATAATGAAGGCAGGATACCATGAACATTGTTATAGTCCTGTAAATACAGAGTAATAAGAAAATATAATGTTTTCAAACGTTTTACTAATAACGAAGGATAATCATAGCGGTCTGTAATTAGTCGAGGAAGGCTGTAAACACGGAGGCTGTAGTATATCTTGAAGGATATACACTCAGAGTTTACTTTAATCCCCATTCTAGAGAGTAAAGTATTCTTAACTGGTGGTAAACAGGTGATATGCAGCTTTAATGACCCTCGTGTAGTACAGACCAAAGAGTTGGGTCAGAAACAATGTCCTCTTTAGATACCATAGTTTCTCCTTGATGACTGAAACATAAGTCCAGGACACCCATGTTGTGTTGTATTGTTCCTCAATATTCTGGAGTGACAACGGACAGTACATTTCATCAGTACTGGAGTGCCACTGCTAGCACCGAGTGATCACTCTAGATGAGACAAAAACCACACACACATTTTCCGGTGATAGTTTGAGCCATGCTCTACGAGATTGAAGGCAGACCACACCACCTCCGTGCTGCTCAAGAGACCTCCACCCTACCCTCTTCCCCGGGATGGTGGGTGTCAGGGAGGGACAACAAGGGCCCAGTGTTGGTATTCCAGTCTTACTTTTGGACTACTGCTGTCCTGATGTATGCGTCCACTAGAGACTCTAAGTGAATTTTTCGGGACGGTGAACGGCTCCTCCCCCTTTCCCCGCTCTCTCTCTCTCTCTCTCTCTCTCTCTCTCTCTCTCTCTCTCTCTGCCTCCCACCTTCCTTCTATATTTCTTTTCCTTTTCTTCCATTGTATCGTACGTTCTCGTTAGTAAAGTTTTGTCATAATCTTTTATTCCCTGACCATCTTCATTCTTTCTTCCTACCCTCTCTCCCTTCTTTCATTCTCACCCATTTTTTCATTTCCCATCATCATTTTCTTCTACAGTTACATGTTACCACTGCTACAGACCAGAGCTGACATACCATGTAGAAACTCTCAGGTTATGTAGAGCATTTATGGCACTTTAGGTTAATATTGTCCCCCTAGGATGCCACCCATAACAGTCTGCTAGCATCCATGTACCTACTTACTGCTAGGTGAAGAGTGACAGCAGGCGTAAAGTGAATGACACCTAAATACCTACTTACTGCTAGGTGTAGAGTGGTAGCAGGCATCAAGTGTCTAACACCCAGGTACCTATTTACTGCTAGGTAACAATGACAACAGGTGCAAGGAAACATAACCAACGTTTCCACCTTTGCTGGGGATCAATCCTGGACTCTCAGTGTAAGCTGAGGACGCTACCAACTGAGCCACCAGCACCCTGTATGTGTGTGTGTGTGTGTGTGTGTGTGTGTGTGTGTGTGTGTGTGTGTGTGTGTGTGTGTGTGTGTGTGTGTGTGTGTGTGTGTGTGTGTGTTTGTGTGTGTGTGTTTGTGTGTGTGTGTTTGTGTGTGTGTGTGTGTGTGTGTGTTTGTGTGTGTGTGTGTGTGTGTGTGTGTGTGTGTGTGTGTGTGTGTGTGTGTGTGTGTGTGTGTGTGTGTGTGTGTGTACATGGCTTCCCCCTCTTATCACTACATATCTCCACCAATAATTGCCTTAATCGGTTTGATCATTAATTATAATTAATTTCGTTTCCTACCTATTACTTTTTTACCCGCCCTCTCTCATTCGCTTTCACTCTCTCATTCGCTTTCACTCTCTCATTCGCTTTCACTCTCTCATTCGCTTTCACTCTCTCATTCTCTTCCACTCTCATTCTCTCTCAGTCTTTCAGACTAACAGTGTCTTCCTCAACAGTCTTGCTGTAAGTTAGTCTTATTTAAAGATCCTCACCACACTTAACACTTGTCACATTAACTATCTTACTACACACTTAACACTTGTCACATTAACTATCTTACTACACACTTAACACTTGTCACATTAACTATCTTACTACACACTTAACACTTGTCACATTAACTATCTTACTACACACTTAACACTTGTCACATTAACTATCTTACTACACACTTAACACTTGTCACATTAACTATCTTACTACACACTTAACACTTGTCACATTAACTATCTTACTACACACTTAACACTTGTCACATTAACTATCTTACTACACACTTAACACTTGTCACATTAACTATCTTACTACACACTTAACACTTGTCACATTAACTATCTTACTACACACTTAACACTTGTCACATTAACTATCTTACTACACACTTAACACTTGTCACATTAACTATCTTACTACACACTTAACACTTGTCACATTAACTATCTTACTACACACTTAACACTTGTCACATTAACTATCTTACTACACACTTAACACTTGTCACATTAACTATCTTACTACACACTTAACACTTGTCACATTAACTATCTTACTACACACTTAACACTTGTCACATTAACTATCTTACTACACACTTAACACTTGTCACATTAACTATCTTACTACACACTTAACACTTGTCACATTAACTATCTTACTACACACTTAACACTTGTCACATTAACTATCTTACTACACACTTAACACTTGTCACATTAACTATCTTACTACACACTTAACACTTGTCACATTAACTATCTTACTACACACTTAACACTTGTCACATTAACTATCTTACTACACACTTAACACTTGTCACATTAACTATCTCACTACACACTTAACACTTGTCACATTAACTACCTCACTACACACTTAACACTTGTCACATTAACTACCTCACTACACACTTAACACTTGTCACATTAACTACCTCACTACACACTTAACACTTGTCACATTAACTACCTTACTACACACTTAACACTTGTCACATTAACTATCTCACTACACACTTAACACTTGTCACATTAACTACCTCACTACACACTTAACACTTGTCACATTAACTATCTTACTACACACTTAACACTTGTCACATTAACTACCTTACTACACACTTAACACTTGTCACATTAACTACCTCACTACACACTTAACACTTGTCACATTAACTACCTCACTACACACTTAACACTTGTCACATTAACTACCTCACTACACACTTAACACTTGTCACATTAACTACCTCACTACACACTTAACACTTGTCACATTAACTACCTCACTACACACTTAACACTTGTCACATTAACTATCTTACTACACACTTAACACTTGTCACATTAACTACCTCACTACACACTTAACACTTGTCACATTAACTACCTCACTACACACTTAACACTTGTCACATTAACTACCTCACTACACACTTAACACTTGTCACACTTACACTACATTAACTACCTCACTACACACTTAACACTTGTCACATTAACTACCTTACTACACACTTAACACTTGTCACATTAACTACCTCACTACACACTTAACACTTGTCACATTAACTATTAACTACCTCACTACACACTTAACACTTGTCACATTAACTACCTCACTACACACTTAACACTTGTCACATTAACTACCTCACTACACACTTAACACTTGTCACATTAACTATTAACTTCACTACACACTTAACACTTGTCACATTAACTACCTTACTACACACTTAACACTTGTCACATTAACTACCTTACTACACACTTAACACTTGTCACATTAACTACCTCACTACACACTTAACACTTGTCACATTAACTATCTTACTACACACTTAACACTTGTCACATTAACTACCTCACTACACACTTAACACTTGTCACATTAACTATCTTACTACACACTTAACACTTGTCACATTAACTACCTCACTACACACTTAACACTTGTCACATTAACTACCTCACTACACACTTAACACTTGTCACATTAACTACCTCACTACACACTTAACACTTGTCACATTAACTATCTTACTACACACTTAACACTTGTCACATTAACTACCTCACTACACACTTAACACTTGTCACATTAACTACCTCACTACACACTTAACACTTGTCACATTAACTATCTTACTACACACTTAACACTTGTCACATTAACTATCTTACTACACACTTAACACTTGTCACATTAACTATCTTACTACACACTTAACACTTGTCACATTAACTATCTTACTACACACTTAACACTTGTCACATTAACTATCTTACTACACACTTAACACTTGTCACATTAACTATCTTACTACACACTTAACACTTGTCACATTAACTATCTTACTACACACTTAACACTTGTCACATTAACTATCTTACTACACACTTAACACTTGTCACATTAACTATCTTACTACACACTTAACACTTGTCACATTAACTACCTCACTACACACTTAACACTTGTCACATTAACTACCTCACTACACACTTAACACTTGTCACATTAACTATCTTACTACACACTTAACACTTGTCACATTAACTACCTCACTACACACTTAACACTTGTCACATTAACTATCTTACTACACACTTAACACTTGTCACATTAACTACCTCACTACACACTTAACACTTGTCACATTAACTATCTTACTACACACTTAACACTTGTCACATTAACTACCTCACTACACACTTAACACTTGTCACATTAACTACCTCACTACACACTTAACACTTGTCACATTAACTACCTCACTACACACTTAACACTTGTCACATTAACTATCTTACTACACACTTAACACTTGTCACATTAACTACCTCACTACACACTTAACACTTGTCACATTAACTACCTCACTACACACTTAACACTTGTCACATTAACTATCTTACTACACACTTAACACTTGTCACATTAACTATCTTACTACACACTTAACACTTGTCACATTAACTATCTTACTACACACTTAACACTTGTCACATTAACTATCTTACTACACACTTAACACTTGTCACATTAACTATCTTACTACACACTTAACACTTGTCACATTAACTATCTTACTACACACTTAACACTTGTCACATTAACTATCTTACTACACACTTAACACTTGTCACATTAACTATCTTACTACACACTTAACACTTGTCACATTAACTATCTTACTACACACTTAACACTTGTCACATTAACTATCTTACTACACACTTAACACTTGTCACATTAACTATCTTACTACACACTTAACACTTGTCACATTAACTATCTTACTACACACTTAACACTTGTCACATTAACTATCTTACTACACACTTAACACTTGTCACATTAACTATCTTACTACACACTTAACACTTGTCACATTAACTACCTTACTACACACTTAACACTTGTCACATTAACTACCTCACTACACACTTAACACTTGTCACATTAACTACCTCACTACACACTTAACACTTGTCACATTAACTACCTCACTACACACTTAACACTTGTCACATTAACTATCTTACTACACACTTAACACTTGTCACATTAACTATCTTACTACACACTTAACACTTGTCACATTAACTATCTTACTACACACTTAACACTTGTCACATTAACTATCTTACTACACACTTAACACTTGTCACATTAACTATCTTACTACACACTTAACACTTGTCACATTAACTATCTTACTACACACTTAACACTTGTCACATTAACTATCTTACTACACACTTAACACTTGTCACATTAACTATCTTACTACACACTTAACACTTGTCACATTAACTACCTCACTACACACTTAACACTTGTCACATTAACTACCTCACTACACACTTAACACTTGTCACATTAACTACCTCACTACACACTTAACAACACTCACTGTACAAATATAACAACAAATACAACAAATACATTAATAATTACAGTATAACAAAAACTTATATAATAACAAGTGTAACACAACAACAAACAAAACAATGGAAAAAACCGAGCAAATATACAGCTGAAAATAAGTTAATAAAATGATGACAGAAAATAATTAATACAATAGTTACAACAACAATACAACAGTTACAACAACAATACAACATTTACAACAACAATACAACAGTTACAACAACAATACAACAGTTACAACAACAATACAACAGTTACAACAACAATACAACATTTACAACAACAATACAACATTTACAACAACAATACAACATTTACAACAACAATACAACATTTACAACAACAATACAACAGTTACAACAACAATACAACATTTACAACAACAGTACAACATTTACAACAACAATACAACATTTACAACAACAATACAACAGTTACAACAACAATACAACAGTTACAACAACAATACAACATTTACAACAACAATACAACAGTTACAACAACAATACAACAGTTACAACAACAATACAACATTTACAACAACAATACAACATTTACAACAACAATACAACATTTACAACAACAATACAACATTTACAACAACAATACAATATTTACAACAACAATACAACAGTTACAACAACAATACAACATTTACAACAACAGTACATTTACAACAACAATACAACATTTACAACAACAATACAACAGTTACAACAACAATACAACAGTTACAACAACAATACAACATTTACAACAACAATACAACAGTTACAACAACAATACAACAGTTACAACAACAATACAACATTTACAACAACAGTACAACATTTACAACAACAATACAACATTTACAACAACAATACAACAGTTACAACAAAAATACAACATTTACAACAACAATACAACATTTACAACAACAATACAACATTTACAACAACAATACAGCATTTACAACAACAATACAACATTTACAACAATACATCTGCAACAACAATACAACATCTGCAACAACAATACAACATCTGCAACAACAATACAACACCTGCAACAACAATACAACATCTGCAGCAACAATACAACATCTCCAACAACAATACAACACCTGCAACAACAATACAACATCTGCAACAACAATACAACATCTCCAACAACAATACAACCTCTGCAACAACAATACAACATCTGCAACAACAATACAACATCTGCAACAACAATACAACATCTGCAACAACAATACAACATCTGCAACAACAATACAACATCTGCAACAACAATACAACATCTCCAACAACAATACAACCTCTGCAACAACAATACAACCTCTGCAACAACAATACAACATCTGCAACAGCAATACAACATCTGCAACAACAATACAACACCTGCAACAACAATACAACATCTGCAGCAATACAACATCTGCAACAACAATACAACATCTCCAACAACAATACAACCTCTGCAACAACAATACAACATCTGCAACAACAATACAACATCTGCAACAACAATACAACATCTGCAACAACAATACAACATCTGCAACAACAATACAGCATCTGCAACAACAATACAACATCTGCAACAACAATACAACATCTGCAACAACAATACATCTGCAACAACAATACATCTGCAACAACAATACAACATCTGCAACAACAATACAACATCTGCAACAACAATACATCTGCAACAACAATACAACATCTGCAACAACAATACAACATCTGCAACAACAATACAACATCTGCAACAACAATACAACATCTGCAACAACAATACAACATCTGCAACAACAATACATCTGCAACAACAATACAACATCTGCAACAACAATACAACATCTGCAACAACAATACAACATCTCCAACAACAATACAACCTCTGCAACAACAATACAACATCTGCAACAACAATACAACATCTGCAACAACAATACAACATCTGCAACAACAATACAACATCTGCAACAACAATACAACATCTCCAACAACAATACAACCTCTGCAACAACAATACAACATCTGCAACAACAATACAACATCTGCAACAACAATACAACATCTGCAACAACAATACAACATCTGCAACAACAATACAACATCTGCAACAACAATACAACATCTGCAACAACAATACAACATCTGCAACAATACAACATCTGCAACAATAATACATTTACAACAATACAACTTTTACAATACAACATTTACAACAACAATACAACATTTACAACACCAATACAACATTTACAACAACAATACAACATTTACAACAACAATACAACATTTACAACAACAGTGATACAACAACAACAATACAACATTTACAACAACAATACAACATTTACAACACCAATACAACATTTACAACAACAATACAACATTTACAACACCAATACAACATTTACAACAACAATACAACATTTACAACAACAGTGATACTACAACAACAGTGATACAACAACAACAACAACAACACTCCAACATTTACAACAATACAACATTTACAACAATACAACATTTACAACACCAATACAACATTTGCAACAACAACAATACAACATTTACAACAACAATACAACATTTACAACAACAATACAACATTTACAACAACAGTGATACAACAACAACAATACAACATTTACAACACCAATACAACATTTACAACAACAATACAACATTTACAACAACAGTGATACAACAACAACAACAACAACAACAATACAACATTTACAACACCAATACAACATTTACAACAACAATACAACATTTACAACAACAGTGATACAACAACAACAGTGATACAACAACAACAACAACAACAACAATACAACATTTACAACACCAATACAACAGTTACAACAACAATACAACATTTACAACAACAGTGATACAACAACAACAGTGATACAACAACAACAACAACAACAACAACAACAACAATACAACATTTACAACACCAATACAACATTTACAACAACAATACAACAACAGTGATACAACAACAACAACAACAACATTTACAACAATACCACATAAATGATACAACAACACTGCAACATTTACAACAATACAACATTTACAACAACAATACAACATTTGCAACAACAACAATGCAACATTTACAACAACAGTGATACAACAACACCAACAACAACATTTACAACAATACCACATAAATGATACAACAACAATACAACATTTACAACAATACAACATTTACAACAACAATACAACATTTGCAACAACAACAATACAACATTTGCAACAACAACAATGCAACATTTACAACAACAGTGATACAACAACACCAACAATACATTTACAACAACAACAGTACCACAAAAATAATACAACACTGCAACATAACTTAATAAGCGTCACGAAGACAACATTCCCATTCCAATGAGTCTGGGAATTTAGAGCTTAATTGGAATATCAACTTGGAATGGTTGGAATTATGTGGCTCTTGAGAGTGCCACAGGAATGATGCTCTTGAGTGCCACAGGAATGGCACTCTTGAGAGTGCCACAGAATTTCTGGAATTTGGTCATATTTCTGGAATATTGAAATTTTCCTGGAATCCTAACATTTTCCTGGAATTTTTGGGTTTAATATTGTCACTGTATTGACAGTGAAGCACCAAACCCGTAGAGGTCATAGTGGCACCCGAGACTTGGGAGGCAATGTGGTTTGATCTGAGGAAATGGAAGGCAGCTTCAGTTCCCAGGATCAAGAGCCCCGCCCTGACATCAAGGCAACAGTGTAACTGTGTTGATTGAGCAGTTTTTGGGAACACAGTTTTGGGAAAAACTCTTGGGAATTTGGGAAAACCTTTTGAATTTGGGAAAATTCTCGGAATTTTAAGAGCAGACCGAAATTATGGAATGTCTTGGAATGCTGGAAAATTCCTGGAATGTTGGGAATATTTTGAATTCCTTCAGAATTTCTTGTAAGATCTTGTAAATATCTCTTCTCACCTCATCATTCCGCCAGCCTCTTCTCTTGCCACCAACACCTGCCCTCTTATAGAAGCCTCTTGTCTTGCCACCAACACCTGCCCTCATATAGAAGCCTCTTGTCTTGCCACCAACACCTGCCCTCTTATAGAAGCCTCTTGTCTTGCCACCAACACCTGCCCTCTTACAGAAGCCTCTTCTCTTGCCACCAACACCTGCCCTCTTATAGAAGCCTCACAGTTGTATAACACCTGTGCAGCAAACCTGTTTCTTACAGCTGCATTCACATGATTTTCCAGTGTGTATGTGGGAGTATGAGGTATGTATGTGGGTGTATGAAGGTATGGGTATATGAGGGTATGTATGAGGGTGTACAAATCTCATAACACGTCCCCAAATAAGTGAGAACACAACAAACACAAGTCAGCCTGAGCGAGACAGATTTTGATGCTGGCCACACCAAAGAGTCAACAACCAACGCCCGGGTGATTGACGGGGTCGGGTTGCTGGCCAGGGAGCAATATGGACAGAGGGAAAAAAAAATGTGCCACAGCCACCAGGCAATTAATGGAGGCTAACTTAACGATCGTTACATCTATTTGTAGCTGTTGGGTCGTTATGGGAGTGAGGAGGAACTAGCGTAGTGATGATAGGGGAGAGGACGAGGATGGAGGAGTGAAGGTCAGCAACAAACATGAGGAACTAGCAGCAATATAGAATAAAATGTATGTGAAGGAAGTTAGAGAGTTCTCTCTCTCTCTCTCTTTCTCTCTCTCTCTCTCTCTCTCTCTCTCTCTCTAAAAATACTACTACTAACAAGAATAATAATAAGTAGAAGAAAATGGTGAAGAGAGGGAAAATAAATTAAGAAAGGAAGACAGCAAGCCGAGCAGTGTGGTAAATTTTTATATTAGTTGTGAGGTCCTCCCCAGGATGCCACCCACACCACCTCCCCCAGGATGCCACCCACACCACCTCCCCCAGGATGCCACCCACACCACCTCCCCCAGGATGCCACCCACACCACCTCCCCCAGGATGCCACCCACACCACCTCCCCCAGGATGCCACCCACACCACCTCCCCCAGGATGCCACCCACACCACCTCCCCCAGGATGCCACCCACACCACCTCCCCCAGGATGCCACCCACACCACCTCCCCCAGGATGCCACCCACACCACCTCCCCCAGGATGCCACCCACACCACCTCCCCCAGGATGCCACCCACACCACCTCCCCAGGATGCCACCCACACCACCTCCCCCAGGATGCCACCCACACCACCTCCCCAGCATGCCATCCACAACACCTTCCCCAGGATGCCATCCACAACACCTTCCCCAGGATGCCACCCACACCACCTCCCCCAGGATGCCACCCACACCACCTCCCCAGGATGCCATCCACAACACCTTCCCCAGGATGCCACCCACACCACCTCCCCCAGGATGCCACCCACACCACCTCCCCAGGATGCCATCCACAACACCTTCCCCAGGATGCCACCCACACCACCTCCCCCAGGATGCCACCCACACCACCTCCCCCAGGATGCCACCCACACCACCTCCCCAGGATGCCACCCACACCACCTCCCCAGGATGCCACCCACACCACCTCCCCCAGGATGCCACCCACACCACCTCCCCAGGATGCTACCCACACCACCTCCCCCAGGATGCCACCCACACCACGTCCCCAGGATGCCACCCACACCACCTCCCCAGGATGCCACCCACACCACCTCCCCCAGGATGCCACCTACACCACCTCCCCCAGGATGCCACCTACACCACCTCCCCCAGGATGCCACCTACACCACCTCCCCCAGGATGCCACCTACACCACCTCCCCAGCATGCCATCCACAACACCTTCCCCAGGATGCCATCCACAACACCTTCCCCAGGATGCCACCCACACCACCTCCCCAGGATGCCACCCACACCACCTCCCCAGCATGCCATCAACAACACCTTCCCCAGGATGCCACCCACACCAGTCCATTATCACCCAGGATGACACCCACACCACTCCCCAGGATGCCATCCACAACACCTTCCCCAGGATGACACCCACACTACCTCCCCAGGATGACACCCACACCACCTCCCCAGGATGCCACCCACACCACCTCCCCCAGGATGCCACCCACACCACCTCCCCCAGGATGCCACCCACACCACCTCCCCAGGATGCCATCCACAACACCTTCCCCAGGATGACACCCACACTACCTCCCCAGGATGCCATCCACAACACCTTCCCCAGGATGACACCCACACTACCTCCCCAGGATGCCATCCACAACACCTTCCCCAGGATGACACCCACACCACCTCCCCAGGATGCCATCCACAACACCTTCCCCAGTGGTCAGTCGTCACGTGAGGTCACAGACCCTGAGCTGCCTTGGGGATTAGTGTGGACGGTTACAAAGCATGGCTTGCTTCTGCAGTGTTTTAAAAATTGAGGTTGGAGAGTTGAAGGAGGAGGTCTTGCTTCTCCAGGAGGAGATTAGGAGGCTGAAGGTCCACCTCAATGGGTCTGGGAGAGAGTGTGAGGTGGCTGGAGTTGTGGGGAATGAGGCTTCTAGCAGCGAGGTGCAGTCTGTCTCTCGCTGTGAGGAGGCTGTAGTTGGGGAGGCAGCAACGGCTACCAGCAGTGAGGTGCAGCCCAGCACCTGCTACAAGTGGCGAGTAGTTCACAGTAATGGAAGGCGCATCAGAGTAAGGAAAGTTAAGAGTGAAGATCTGAAGGTAGGAAATCGCTTCTCTGTTCTTCAGGATGAATGTACTTCAGTGGCCAGTGAAGGTAAGGGTGCTACTGCCCCTGCTAATGGAGGTAAGCGCATTCTTGTGGTTGGTGACTCTCAGGTAAGATACATTGACCGTGCTTTTTGTAATAGGAATAAGAAGATGAGAGATAGAGTGTGCTTCCCTGGAGCTGGTGTTGGGGACATTGTCAACAGGCTGGATAATATCATGTCAGGTAATGGGAGCAAGCCCATTATCTGTCTCAGTGCTGGTGGAAATGATATTGGGAAGGGTAGGAGAGAAGAGCTGCTAGATAAGTACAGGTCAGCTATAGATTTCATTAAGTCTAAGGGAGGGATCCCAATCATATGTAGCATCTTGCCTAGAAGGGGAGTAGGAAATGAATGGTTGTCTAGGGCAATTGGTGTAAATTGCTGGCTAGACAGATACTGCAAGGAACTTGCAATCCCATTCATTGACAACTGGAACAACTTTTATGGCAAACATGATATGTATGCAAGGGATGGGGTACATCTCTCTGGGGCTGGGGTGGTAGCACTTGCAGACTCGATTGAGAAGGCCATTGGTGAAATGCCTATGATTTTAAACTGATGGAAGATAGAGGTATGGGTGTGTGTGGGAAACAAGCAGGTTGCAACACTTGGGTTGGAAACAGTAAATGTATAAAAGGCATTCAGCATGAAGTTATAAATAAAGACAATAGATCAGGTCAGCAAACAAAGGGGGACAGCAGAGGGCAGCAAGGGACTAGCTCCCTTAAGGTTTACTATACTAATAGCAGGAGTGTAAGAAATAAGATAGATGAGCTAAGATTAATTGCAAGTGCAGGAGACATAGATATTATTGCTATAACAGAGACCTGGCTCAATCTGAAAGATAGAGAGATGCCCTCTGAATGTCACATACAAGGCTATAAATTATTCCACACTGACAGGGTCAACAGGAAAGGTGGTGGAGTAGCGATGTATGTCAGAGACAATTTAAATTGTTGTGTTAGACAAGATATTAAATTACAAGCGTCAGCCACTGAATCTGTTTGGTTACAGCTTCTCGAGGGCCGAGAAAAACTAATTTTGGGTGTGATTTACAGGGCCCCAAATCTTGATAGGGAGTGCAGTAAACTTCTATGGGACGAAATTCGTAAGGCATCTACATACGAAAATGTTGTGCTAATGGGAGATTTCAACTATAGACAGATTGACTGGAGCAATTTGACAGGAAATTTAGAGTCAGGTGACTTTCTTGATACGATCCAGGATTGTTTTTTAAAACAGTTTGTGACAGAGCCAACTAGGGGAAATAACCTCCTTGACTTGGTTCTTGCCAGTAGGGAAACACTAATTAATAATCTTGAGGTTAATGATGAGCTTGGGGAAAGTGATCACAAATCACTCAGTTTTAATATATCATGGAATTCCCCTAATAATGGCAATCAAGTCTCCGTCCCTGACTTTCGCTTGGCTGATTTCATAGGACTGAAAAATTACTTAGGTGGGCTGAACTGGAATGACCTGACTAAGGGTCAGGTAGGTGGTGATGGTTGCCGATATGATGCTTTCCAGGGCATAGTTCTAGCTGCTCAGTCAAATTATGTTCCAAATAGGGAAATCAGATCAAACAAAAATGATCCTAAATGGATGAACAATAGATTAAAATATCTGATTGGTCAAAAGAGAGGCATATATAGGCAAATCAAAAGAGGAGAGGGGCAATTGAGAAATCGATATATTCAGTTAAAGAGAGAAATAAAAAAGGGAATTAGAAAAGCAAAAAGAGATTATGAGGTTAAAGTTGCAAGAGAATCGAAGACTAACCCAAAAGGATTCTTTCAGGTATACAGAAGTAAGATCAGGGACAAGATAGGCCCACTCAAAAGTTCCTCGGGTCAGCTCACTGACAGTGATAAGGAAATGTGTAGAATTTTTAACACATACTTCCTCTCAGTTTTTACACAGGAGGATACCAGCGATATTCCAGTAATGATAAATTATGTAGAACAGGACGATAATAAACTGTGTACTATTAGGGTCACAAGTGACATGGTCCTTAGGCAAATAGATAAATTAAAACCTAACAAATCCCCAGGCCCTGATGAACTGTATGCAAGGGTTCTAAAGGAATGTAAAGAGGAGCTTAGCACACCTTTGGCTAATCTTTTCAACATATCACTACAAACTGGCATGGTGCCAGATAAGTGGAAAATGGCAAATGTGATACCTATTTTCAAAACAGGTGACAGGTCCTTAGCTTCGAACTATAGACCAATAAGCCTAACCTCCATAGTGGGAAAATTTATGGAATCAATAATTGCCGAGGCAGTTCGTAGCCACCTTGAAAAGCATAAATTAATCAACGAATCTCAGCATGGTTTTACAAAGGGGCGTTCCTGCCTTACGAATTTATTAACTTTTTTCACTAAGGTATTTGAGGAGGTAGATCATGGTAATGAATATGATATTGTGTATATGGACTTCAGTAAGGCTTTTGACAGGGTCCCACATCAGAGACTATTGAGGAAAATTAAAGCACATGGAATAGGAGGAGAAATTTTTTCCTGGATAGAGGCATGGTTGACAAATAGGCAGCAGAGAGTTTGCATAAATGGGGAGAAATCAGAGTGGGGAAGCGTCACGAGCGGTGTTCCACAGGGGTCAGTGTTGGGCCCCCTGCTGTTCACAATCTACATAAACGACATAGATGAGGGCATAAAGAGCGACATCGGCAAGTTTGCCGATGACACCAAAATAGGCCGTCGAATTCATTCTGACGAGGACATTCGAGCACTCCAGGAAGATTTGAATAGACTGATGCAGTGGTCGGAGAAGTGGCAGATGCAGTTTAATATAGACAAATGCAAAGTTCTAAATGTTGGACAGGACAATAACCATGCCACATATAAACTAAATAATGTAGATCTTAATATTACGGATTGCGAAAAAGATTTAGGAGTTCTGGTTAGCAGTAATCTGAAACCAAGACAACAGTGCATAAGTGTTCGCAATAAAGCTAATAGAATCCTTGGCTTCATATCAAGAAGCATAAATAATAGGAGTCCTCAGGTTGTTCTTCAACTCTATACATCCTTGGTTAGGCCTCATTTAGATTATGCTGCACAGTTCTGGTCACCTTATTACAGAATGGATATAAATTCTCTGGAAAATGTACAAAGGAGGATGACAAAGTTGATCCCATGTATCAGAAACCTTCCCTATGAGGATAGACTAAGGGCCCTGAATCTGCACTCTCTAGAAAGACGTAGAATTAGGGGGGATATGATTGAGGTGTATAAATGGAAGACAGGAATAAATAAAGGGGATGTAAATAGTGTGCTGAAAATATCTAGCCTAGACAGGACTCGCAGCAATGGTTTTAAGTTGGAAAAATTCAGATTCAGGAAGGATATAGGAAAGTACTGGTTTGGTAATAGAGTTGTGGATGAGTGGAACAAACTCCCAAGTACCGTTATAGAGGCCAGAACGTTGGGTAGCTTTAAAAATAGGTTGGATAAATACATGAGTGGATGTGGGTGGGTGTGAGTTAGACCTGATAGCTTGTGCTACCAGGTCGGTTGCCGTGTTCCTCCCTTAAGTCAATGTGACCTGACCTGACTAGGTTGGGTGCATTGGCTTAAGCCGGTAGGAGACTTGGACCTGCCTCGCATGGGCCAGTAGGCCTTCTGCAGTGTTCCTTCGTTCTTATGTTCTTATGTTCTTATGACACCCACACTACCTCCCCAGGATGCCATCCACAACACCTTCCCCAGGATGACACCCACACTACCTCCCCAGGATGCCACCCACACCACCTCCCCAGGATGCCATCCACAACACCTTCCCCAGGATGACACCCACACTACCTCCCCAGGATGCCATCCACAACACCTTCCCCAGGATGACACCCACACCACCTCCCCAGGATGCCATCCACAACACCTTCCCCAGGATGACACCCACACCACCTCCCCAGGATGCCATCCACAACACCTTCCCCAGGATGACACCCACACCACCTCCCCAGGATGCCATCCACAACACCTTCCCCAGGATGACACCCACACTACCTCCCCAGGATGCCATCCACAACACCTTCCCCAGGATGACACCCACACTACCTCCCCAGGATGCCACCCACACCACCTCCCCAGGATGACACCCACACTACCTCCCCAGGATGCCACCCACACCACCTCCCCAGGATGACACCCACACTACCTCCCCAGGATGCCACCCACACCACCTCCCCAGGATGACACCCACACTACCTCCCCAGGATGCCACCCACACCACCTCCCCAGGATGCCACCCACACCACCTCCCCAGGATGACACCCACACTACCTCCCCAGGATGCCACCCACACCACCTCCCCAGGATGACACCCACACTACCTCCCCAGGATGCCACCCACACCACCTCCCCAGGATGACACCCACACCACCTCCCCAGGATGACACCCACACCACCTCCCCCAGGATGACACCCACACCACCTCCCCAGGATGCCATCCACAACACCTCCCCCAGGATGACACCCACACCACCTCCCCAGGATGCCATCCACAACACCTTCCCCAGGATGCCACCCACACCACCTCCCCAGGATGCCACCCACACTACCTCCCCCAGGATGCCACCCACACTACCTCCCCCAGGATGCCATCCACAACACCTTCCCCAGGATGACACCCACACCACCTCCCCAGGATGCCACCCACACTACCTCCCCCAGGATGCCACCCACACTACCTCCCCCAGGATGCCATCCACAACACCTTCCCCAGGATGACACCCACATCAATTCACTAATACCCAGGTACCTGTTTACTGCTAGGTGAACATAGGTAACAGGTGTCAGACTAATACCTCTCAGTGTATATACACTGATGCACCACCTTACATGTATATACACTGATATAACTCTTCATAGTGTATATACAATCATACATCACCTCACTGATATAACTTCGCTTAGTGTATATACAACAGAAACTTTCCTGCATCTTCCTTCCTTCCTGTTGGTTCCCTCCCACCTACCATAAACACCACCAACAAACTACATCTTAGCGAGCCAACTCCTCGTCGTCCTCTCTTGTGGGATTCAACACTCCGAGTATAAGAGTCAATCCTCTTCAGAAGAGCATTAAGTATCCACCATGATGCTCACTCCAGGCAGAGGCTCACCAATCATCACACTCACCACCTTATTGGTCTCACCATTACAAAAGTCCACCAAATATTTTCGGAAACTGACGAACTTATTTGACAAAATATTGATGTAAATATGTCATCAATTAATTTTTTTAATAAAGATTTTTAAAGTGTACGCGTAAAATTAATGAGGTGAGATTTATACAAGCGTCAACACGGCGTATTTATGTATGCAATAATCTCAAAGCGAGGGACAAAAGATGCAAAATAACCACGGGGGGAGTTGAATGATAACTCTAGGCCTTTCGTGTAGCAATCAGTACATTATCAGGAGCTTGCAATGTTGCAGAAACAGAGTAGGAAGTCCAGGCAGAGTCGTTCAGAGGAACGACTCTCTGGAGAGAGTCGTTCCCCTCCTTTGTGAAGGGTTCTTCATTGTAGGAAGCGGAGCCACCCTCCCCATGATACACTGAACGTAAACAAGTGTAAACAGTGACAGAGACAAATAACTTGTTTGTAGAAAATGGCGACAAGCGGTCAAATCTTCGCCAAAAACTGTCAAATTTGCGACACTCACAGTTGGCGGTAATTGGCTGTCTCAGAAGTCTACATGGTGTTTTAATTGTTGAAGATTCGCCGGTATAATCACCCGGCCAGGGCCTTTTCCATGTGGTGGTCCGGCCTTGGCTCCCTGTCGCGGGAGTGTCTCGGACCAGTCTGCCATGGAAGAGGTACAAGGGCCTCCTCGTCTTCTGGGAGTAGCTGCCCTCAGATCTAGCCCCATTTCCCGCCCTCACAGGGCTCGGAGGAAGAACCTGGGCACCTAAGGCTGCCATACACCCCGCCCATACTGGGCTCGAAGGGTGTGGCAGCTGCATAGCAGCAGACGATGTCAGGAGGTGCAAAGGCAGCAAGCACTACAGGATCCTTTTGGAGTCACCCCCAGCTTTAGCCATTATGTCTCAGCGCTGGGGAAGCTCAAGAATGTCTCTTGCTGTGAGTGTTCCTGCTGTTAGTTCACTTATCTGTTGCACTCTTCTCTATATGGTGTTGGAAACTGTATCAAGTCTCTTATATAAGGGATGGAATCCTTTAACCTGGGAGTCAGAGGAGATTCAAGCCTCTTAGAGTTTTATTTAAGGCATCAGATACTTTAACCTTGCTTTATTAAGGTGTTTAATGGTTTTAAAGTGATGTTAGGAAGCTTATCTTAAAATTTAACATATTTATTACTTAATAAAAAATAATTCTGCATATTTGCTGTCAAATCAATTTTCTTTTGATAGAAATAAAGTGGAAATATTGAATAGATAGTATTAAATTACTTTATTAAAAGATAAATTAGAGAAAAATAATTTTTAATATAATTTTTTAAGTCAATTAAGATAAAATATATATTAATAATAATTTATTAAGTTAAGTTTACGTAAGTAATTTTGAATTCTTTTAAAAGAGTTGTTGATACATGGATTTATATTTTCCCAGTGTATGTGAACATTGGAATCCAGTTATTTCCCAGACCAATATTGGCTGAAAGGTTAACAAAAGCTTAATATGGCTCACTGCTGGCCGACAGTAATTGAATACATTGTTAAAATGTATTAATAGACGATTGCTGATTGGCCAGTCCTGAGAAACTTTCAAAACAGATATTTTTATATAAATACTTTTATTTCACTCATCAGACACTACTTGTGATCTCTCCATCTTTTAAACTGATATATTACCCAAATAATTTAACTTGATATAATTGTGATAAATTACTTTTGTAATTAAGATAAATGATAATGTTGATCGTGTGTCTGGCAGTGCTACAGTGTCTTTTTTACGACTCCGGTATGATAGTTTCAGTGTGTTCCAATATTACAAACTTGTGAAGATTCCTAAAAATTTGGCAGCGAGCGACGGAGACTTCTACAAACCTGAGTCTCACCTCCAGGAACTTTATAACAAAGATTCCCCTCAAGGAAAGTTCCGTGATGCTGGTGAGGGGCTCTTGATCTAGGGAATTGGATCTGTGCTCCAGGTCCCTGAATTGAGTCTGAATACCTTCCATCCCCCCTACATGCGCTGTATAATCCTACGGGTTTAGAGCTCCCCCATGATTATAAAAATAATAATAATAATATCTGATCAGGAATTTCCTCACATGATATATACACTGAGGTGTTGAGGTGTTGAGGAAGGGTTGTTGAGGTGGTTCGGACATGTGGAGAGAATGGAGCGAAACAGAATAACTTCAAGAGTGTATCAGTCTGTAGTGGAAGGAAGGCGGGGTAGGGGTCGGCCTAGGAAAGGTTGGAGGGAGGGGGTAAAGGAGGTTTTGTGTGCGAGGGGCTTGGACTTCCAGCAGGCATGCGTGAGCGTGTTTGATAGGAGTGAATGGAGACAAATGGTTTTTAATACTTGACGTGCTGTTGGAGTGTGAGCAAAGTAACATTTATGAAGGGGTTCAGGGAAACCGGCAGGCCGGACTTGAGTCCTGGAGATGGGAAGTACAGTGCCTGCACTCTGAAGGAGGGGTGTTAATGTTGCAGTTTAAAAACTGTAGTGTAAAGCACCCTTCTGGCAAGACAGTGATGGAGTGAATGATGGTGAAAGTTTTTCTTTTTCAGGCCACCCTGCCTTGGTGGGAATCTGCCAGTGTGATAATAAAAAATAATAATAGTGTATGTTTCTCAGTGTATATACACCGAGGTGTATGTTTCTCAGTGTATATACACCGAGGTGTATGTTTCTCAGTGTATATACACCGAGGTGTATGTTTCTCAGTGTATATACACCGAGGTGTATGTTTCTCAGTGTATATACACCGAGGTGTATGTTTCTCAGTGTATATACACCGAGGTGTATGTTTCTCAGTGTATATATACATTTGTAGTTTACATTAATCACTATTTTAGGTATTAAATATCGACATTTATTTCATACCTGCACATTTTTGTTTGCAATATCAAAAAAATGTTTCATTAAGTAATTTTTCCATTATAAAAAAAGGTGAGGTCCGAATATATTCTAGAGAGTATTACGTCAGTGAAGTGCGAATGACGTCACAGCTCTCCAGCTGTGACGTCACTCGCCTCAACGCTCTCAAAATATCTGCTCGTTTCCACTGATTTTGCCGCGAAAGCGAGCAATATTCCTTGCTAAAAGCATGGGAGTTGCAAATACCCTCGTGGGTGTGATAAATACTGATCTTTACGAGCGCAGGAGTGGCGCTACACAGGAACTACTTCGTTGCTGCGGCGGCCGCGGAACACCCTGCAAATGGCGCGCGAATTACCAACCCAAATATTCACATCGCCTCGGTTTTTGAGACACGATCATAAATGTCTGACTTCTGATACTTTCCTTGCTACCAGCAGCGCGAGTCCAGGCAGTATTTACCTTAATAACTGTCAAATTTCCCCTAAAATCCCCGCTGCGAAGGATGTTGATGCCACTGCCAAAGTTTGTGACATTGACTTGGCGCCATTTAAAGGGCGTTCGTTGCTGAAGAAATATTAATCTTTAGCGGGGAAAACTTCGAACCATCAAAGAAAAGATTTTTTTTTCTATTTGACTGATTTACAACTGCTCACCACTGTTGTAAGATCAAATCTTTGGATGTTTTTATTGTATAACAGCAACAGTGAATGACTTTTGTTTTGATGACTCAGCAACTTTCCATCAGACATTTTTATTGTTTTAATTTATTATTTTTTCCTCAAACGTCAAACTTACAGTTCTTATATATAGGTGGGATTATTATTATTATTATTATTATTATTATTAGTAGTAGTAGTAGTAGTAGTAGTAGTAAAGGTGCTAGAATATAAAATTATATTTATATCTCCCCCCAATACACCATTCCTACCCAACCATACCCCTTCTCACCCCTTCTTACCCCTTCCATTTCCTTACCATCTCCATGCTCACCCCTTCCCCTACCCTCCCACTCCCTCCCTCCCCTTCCCCAGGGTTGGACATAACGAGGGTTAACAGGTAATTAGCGAGGATCAGGAGGTAGGTACTGGAAGCTGGACGCCTGGCCAGGGTTGGCCCACCAGAGGCTCTTGATTCAAGGGAAGGGGATCTATCCTCCCTTTCCTCGGATCGAACGTAACCTAAGGGATTATACAGCGCCTTCCCTCCTCATTAGATCAAGAGCCCTTCGCCAGCACAATAGGTGGTGAGTTAGGTGGTGAGGTGGACAGGTGGTGAGCTAGGCAGGTGGTGAGGTAGACAGATGGTGGGGAAGGTAAGTGGTGAGGTAGACAGGTAGTGGGGTAGACAGGTAGTGGGGTAGACAGGTAGTGGGGTAGACAGGTGGTGAGATAGACGGTGAGGTAGACAGGTGGTGTTTACAGCATGCTAGAAGGCACCAGCTGTGTCAATCACTCAAGAACTGGGTTACTGCCAAGGTTATATTTATTGATGCTGTACTTACTTCCCAGTGTTATCTATGTGTTACCTGTGTGTTACTTGTGTTACCTGTGTGTTACTTGTGTGTTACTTGTGTGTTACCAGTGTGTTACCTGTGTGTTACTCGTGTGTTACCTGTGTGTTACTTGTGTGTAACTTGTGTGTTACCTGTGTGTTACCTGTGTGTTACCTGTGTGTTACTTGTGTGTTACTTGTGTGTTACTTGTGTTACCTGTGTGTTACTTGTGTTACCTGTGTGTTACTTGTGTGTTACTTGTGTGTTACCTGTGTGTTACCTGTGTGTTACTTGTGTGTTACCTGTGTGTTACTTGTGTGTTACTTGTGTGTTACTTGTGTTACCTGTGTGTTACTTGTGTTACTTATGTTACTTGTGTGTTACCTGTGTGTTACCTGTCTGTTACTTGTGTGTTACCTGTGTGTTACTTGTGTTACTTGTGTGCTACTTGTGTGTTACTTGTGTTACTTGTGTGTTGCCTGTGTGTTACCTGCGTGTTACTTGTGTGTTATCTGTGTGTTACTTGTGTGTTACTTGTGTGTTACTTGTGTGTTACCTGTATGTTACTTGTGTGTTACTTGTGTGTTACCTGTGTGTTACCTGTATGTTACCTGTGTGTTACTTGTGTGTTACCTGTGTGTTACTTGTGTGTTACTTGTGTGTTACTTGTGTGTTACCTATGTGTTACTTGTGTGTTACCTGTGTGTTACTTGTGTGTTACTTATGTTACTTGTATGTTACCTGTGTGTTACCTGTGTGTTACCTGTCTGTTACTTGTGTGTTACCTGTGTGTTACTTGTGTGTTACCTGTGTGTTACTTGTGTGTTACCTGTGTGTTACTTGTGTGTTACTTGTGTGTTACTTGAGTGTTACTTGTGTGTTACTTGTGTTACTTGTGTGTTACCTGTGTGTTACTTGTGTTAACTGTGTGTTACTTGTGTGTTACTTGTGTTTTACCTGTGCGTTACCTGTGTGTTACTTGTGTGTTACCTGTGTGTTACCTGTGTGTTACTTGTGTGTTACTTGTGTGTTACTTGTGTGTTACTTGTGCGTTACTTATGTGTTACCTGTGTGATACCTGTGTGTTACTTGTGTGTTACCTGTGTGTTACCTGTGTGTTACTTGTGTGTTACCTGTGTGTTACTTGTGTTACTTGTGTGTTACCTGTGTGTTACCTGTGTTACCTGTGTGTTACTTGTGTGTTACATGTGTTTTACCTGTGTTACTTGTGTGTTACCTGTGTGTTACCTGTGTGTTACCTGTGTGTTACTTGTGTGTTACCTGTGTGTTACTTGTGTGTTACCTGTGTGTTACCTGTGTGTTACCTGTGTGTTACTTGTGTGTTACTTGTGTTACTTGTGTGTTACTTGTGTGTTACTTGTGTGTTACTTGTGTTACTTGTGTGTTACTTGTGTGTTACTTGTGTGTTACTTGTGTTACTTGTGTGTTACTTGTGTGTTATCTGTGTGTTACCTGTGTTACTTGTGTGTTACTTGTGTTCTGGTTCCTGTGTGTTACTTGTGTTCTGGTTCCTGTGTGTTACTTGTGTTACCTGTGTGTTACCTGTGTGTTACCTGTGTGTTACTTGTGTGTTACTTGTGTTACTTGTGTGTTACTTGTGTGTTACTTGTGTGTTATCTGTGTGTTACCTGTCTTACTTGTGTGTTACTTGTGTGTTACCTGTGTGTTACTTGTGTGTTACCTGTGTGTTACTTGTGTTACTTGTGTGTTACTTGTGTGTTACTTGTGTGTTATCTGTGTGTTACCTGTGTTACTTGTGTGTTACTTGTGTGTTACTTGTGTGTTACCTGTGTGTTACTTGTGTGTTACTTGTGTGTTACTTGTGTTACTTGTGTGTTATCTGTGTGTTACCTGTGTTACTTGTGTGTTACTTGTGTGTTACCTGTGTGTTACTTGTGTGTTACTTGTGTGTCACTTGTGTGTTACTTGTGTTATCTGTGTGTTACTTGTGTGTTACTTGTGTGTTACCTGTGTGTTACCTGTGTGTTACCTATGTGTTACTTGTGTGTTACCTGTGTGTTACTTATGTGTTACCTGTGTGTTACTTGTGTATTACCTGTGTGTTACCTGTGTGTTACTTGTGTGTTACCAGTGTGTTACTTGTGTGTTACTTGTGTGTTACTTGTGTGTTATCTGTGTGTTACCTGTGTGTTACTTGTGTGTTACCTGTGTGTTACCTGTGTGTTACTTGTGTGTTACCTGTGTGTTACCTGTGTGTTACTTGTGTTACTTGTGTGTTACTTGTGTGTTAACTGTGTGTTACTTGTGTTACCTGTGTTACTTGTGTGTTACTTGTGTGTTACCTGTGTGTTACCTGTGTGTTACCTGTGTGTTACTTGTGTGTTACTTGTGTGTTACCTGTGTGTTACTTGTGTGTTACCTGTGTGTTACTTGTGTGTTACTTGTGTGTTACCTGTGTGTTACCTGTGTGTTACCTGTGTGTTACTTGTGTGTTACTTGTGTGTTACCTGTGTTTTACCTGTGTGCTACTTGTGTGTTACCTGTGTGTTACCTGTGTGTTACTTGTGTGTTACTTGTGTGTTACCTGTGTTTTACCTGTGTGCTACTTGTGTGTTACCTGTGTGTTACCTGTGTGTTACTTGTGTGTTACCTGCGTGTTACCTGTGTGTTTCCTGTGTGTTACCTGTGTGTTACTTGTGTGTTACTTGTGTGTTACCTGTGTGTTACCTGTGTGTTACTTGCGTTACTTGTGTGCTACCTGTGTGTTACCTGTGTGTTATTTGTGTGTTACCTGTGTGTTACCTGTGTGTTACCTGTGTGTTACTTGTGTGTTACCTGTGTTGCTTGTGTTACTTGTGTGTTACCTGTGTGTTACTTGTGTTACCTGTGTGTTACCTGTGTGTTACTTGTGTTACTTGTGTGTTACCTGTGTGTTACTTGTGTGTTACCTGTGTGTTACCTGTATGTTACTTGTGTGTTACTTGTGTGTTACTTGTGTGTTACTTGTGTTACCTGTGTGTTACCTGTGTGTTACCTGTGTGTTACTTGTGTGTTACCTGTGTGTAACCTGTGTGTTACTTGTGTGTTACTTGTGTGTTACTTGTGTGTTAACTGTGTGTTACTTGTGTGTTACCTGTGTGTTACTTGTGTGTTACTTGTGTGTTACCTGTGTGTTACCTGTGTGTTACTTGTGTGTTACTTGTGTGTTACCTATGTCTTACCTGTGAGTTACTTGTGTGTTACCTGTGTTACCTGTGTGTTACTTGTGTGTTACTTGTGTGTTACCTGTGTGTTACTTGTGTGTTACCTGTGTGTTACCTGTGTGTTACCTGTGTGTTACCTGTGTGTTACTTGTGTGTTACCTGTGTGTTACCTGTGTGTTACCTGTTTGTTACTTGTGTTACCTGTGTGTTATCTGTGTGTTACCTGTGTGTTACTTGTGTGTTACCTGTGTGTTACCTGTGTGTTACTTGTGTGTTACCTGTGTGCTACCTGTGTGTTACCTGTGTGTTACCTGTGTGTTACCTGTGTGTTACTTGTGTGTTACCTGTGTGTTACCTGTGTGTTACTTGTGTGTTACTTGTGTGTTACCTGTGTTACCTGTGTGTTACCTGTGTGTTACTTGTGTGTTACCTGTGTGTTACCTGTGTGTTACTTGTGTGTTACCTGTGTGTTACTTGTGTGTGTTACCTGTGTGTTACCTGTGTGTTACCTGTGTGTTACTTGTGTGTTACCTGTGTGTTACTTGTGTGTTACCTGTGTGTTACTTGTGTGTTATCTGTGTGTTACCTGTGTGTTACCTGTGCGTTACCTGTGTGTTACCTGTGTGTTACCTGTGCGTTACCTGTGTGTTACCTGTGTGTTACCTGTGTGTTACTTGTGTGTTACCTGTGTGTTACTTGTGTGTTACCTGTGTGTTACTTGTGTGTTACCTGTGTTACCTGTGTGTTACCTGTGTGTTACTTGTGTGTTACCTTAGTGTTACTTGTGTGTTACCTGTGTGTTATTTGTGTTACCTGTGTGTTACTTGTGTGTTACCTGTGTGTTACCTGTGTGTTACCTGTGCGTTACCTGTGTGTTACCTGTGTGTTACCTGTGTGTTACTTGTTTGTTATCTGTGTGTTACTTGTGTGTTACCTGTGTGTTACCTGTGTGTTACCTGTGTGTTACCTGTGAGTTACTTGTGTGTTACCTGTGTGTTACCTGTGTGTTACTTGTGTGTTACCTGTGTGTTACCTGTGAGTTACTTGTGTGTTACTTGTGTGTTACCTGTGTATGTTACCTGTGTACGTTACCTGTGTGTTACCTGTGTATGTTACCTGTGTATGTTACCTGTGTATGTTACCTGTGTGTTACCTGTGCATGTTACTTGTGTGTGTTACCTGTGTATGCCACCTGTGTGTTACCTGTGTGTTACTTGTGTGTTACCTGTGTGTTACTTGTGTGTTACCTGTGTGTTACTTGTGTGTTACCTGTGTGTTACCTGTGTGTTACCTGTGCGTTACCTGTGTGTTACCTGTGTGTTACCTGTGCGTTACCTGTGTGTTACCTGTGTGTTACCTGTGTGTTACTTGTGTGTTACCTGTGTGTTACTTGTGTGTTACCTGTGTGTTACTTGTGTGTTACCTGTGTTACCTGTGTGTTACCTGTGTGTTACTTGTGTGTTACCTTAGTGTTACTTGTGTGTTACCTGTGTGTTATTTGTGTTACCTGTGTGTTACTTGTGTGTTACCTGTGTGTTACCTGTGTGTTACCTGTGCGTTACCTGTGTGTTACCTGTGTGTTACCTGTGTGTTACCTGTGCGTTACCTGTGTGTAACCTGTGTGTTACATGTGTGTTACCTGTGTGTTACTTGTTTGTTATCTGTGTGTTACTTGTGTGTTACCTGTGTGTTACCTGTGTGTTACCTGCGTGTTACTTGTGTTACCTGTGTGTTACTTGTGTGTTACCTGTGTGTTACCTGTGTGTTACCTGTGTGTTACTTGTGTGTTACCTGTGTGTTACTTGTGTGTTACCTGTGTGTTATTTGTGTGTTACCTGTGTGTTACCTGTGTGTTACCTGTGCGTTACCTGTGTTACCTGTGTGTTACCTGTGTGCTACCTGTGCGTTACTTATGTTACTTGTGTGTTACCTGTGTGTTACTTGTGTGTTACCTGTGTGTTACCTGTGTGTTACCTGTGTGTTACCTGTGTGTTACCTGTGTGTTACCTGTGTGTTACCTGTGTGTTACCTGTGTGTTACCTGTGTGTTACCTGTGTGTTACCTGTGTGTTACCTGTGTGTTACCTGTGTGTTACCTGTGTGGTACCTGTGCGTTACTTCTCGCCCGCTGCGTCCAAAAGCAGACACATCGCGTCGAGAAAGCTTTAAGAAAGCTCTTGTTGACAGTTTCATACTTCTGACAGCTTCATACTGCTGACAGCTTCATACTGCTGACAGCTTCATACTGCTGACAGCTTCATACTTCTGACAGCTTCATACTGCTGACAGCTTCATACTGCTGACAGCTTCATACTGCTGACAGCTTCATACTGCTGACAGCTTCATACTGTTGACAGCTTCATACTTCTGACAGCTTCATACTGCTGACAGCTTCATACTGCTGACAGCTTCATACTGTTGACAGCTTCATACTTCTGACAGCTTCATACTGCTGACAGCTTCATACTGCTGACAGCTTCATACTGTTGACAGCTTCATACTTCTGACAGCTTCATACTGCTGACAGCTTCATACTGCTGACAGCTTCATACTGCTGACAGCTTCATACTGCTGACAGCTTCATACTGCTGACAGCTTCATACTGCTGACAGCTTCATACTGCTGACAGCTTCATACTGTTGACAGCTTCATACTTCTGACAGCTTCATACTGCTGACAGCTTCATACTGCTGACAGCTTCATACTGTTGACAGCTTCATACTTCTGACAGCTTCATACTGCTGACAGCTTCATACTGCTGACAGCTTCATACTGTTGACAGCTTCATACTGCTGACAGCTTCATACTGCTGACAGCTTCATACTGCTTACAGCTTCATACTGCTGACAGCTTCATACTGTTGACAGCTTCATACTTCTGACAGCTTCATACTGCTGACAGCTCCATACTGCTGACAGTTTCATACTTCTGACAGCTTCATACTGCTGACAGCTTCATACTGCTGACAGCTTCATACTGCTGACAGCTTCATACTTCTGACAGCTTCATACTTCTGACAGCTTCATACTGCTGACAGCTTCATACTGCTGACAGCTTCATACTGCTGACAGCTTCATACTTCTGACAGCTTCATACTTCTGACAGCTTCATACTTCTGACAGCTTCATACTGCTGACAGCTTCATACTGTTGACAGCTTCATACTGCTGACAGCTTCATACTTCTGACAGCTTCATACTGCTGACAGCTTCATACTTCTGACAGCTTCATACTGCTGACAGCTTCATACTGCTGACAGCTTCATACTGCTGACAGCTTCATACTTCTGACAGCTTCATACTGCTGACATCTTCATACGGTTGACAGCTTCATACTGCTGACAGCTTCATACTGCTGACAGCTTCATACTTCTGACAGCTTCATACTGCTGACAGCTTCATACTGCTGACAGCTCCATACCGTTGACAGCTTCATACTGCTGACAGCTTCATACTGTTGACAGCTTCATACTGTTGACAGCTTCATACTGCTGACAGCTTCATACTGTTGACAGCTTCATACTGCTGACAGCTTCATACTGTTGACAGCTTCATACTGTTGACAGCTTCATACTGTTGACAGCTCCATACTGTTGACAACTTCATACTTCTGACAGCTTCATACTGTTGACAGCTTCATACTGTTGACAGCTTCATACTTCTGACAGCTCCATACTGCTGACAGCTTCATACGGCTGACAGCTTCATACTGCTGACAGCTTCATACTTCTGACAGCTTTATACTGTTGACAGCTTCATACTGCTGACAGCTTCATACTTCTGACAGCTTCATACTGCTGACAGCTTCATACTGCTGGCAGCTTCATACTGCTGACAGCTTCATACTGCTGACAGCTTCATACTGCTGACACCTGCATACTGTTGACAGCTTCATACTGCTGACAGCTTCATACTTCTGGCAGCTTCATACTGTTGACAGCTTCATACTGCTGGCAGCTTCATACTGCTGACAGCTTCATACTGCTGACAGCTTCATACTGCTGACACCTGCATACTGTTGACAGCTTCATACTGCTGACAGCTTCATACTGCTGACAGCTTCATACTGCTGACAGCTTCATACTGCTGACAGCTTCATACTGCTGGCAGCTTCATACTGTTGACAGCTTCATACTGCTGACACCTGCATACGGTTGACAGCTTCATACTGCTGACACCTGCATACGGTTGACAGCTTCATACTGCTGACAGCTTCATACTGCTGGCAGCTTCATACTGCTGACACCTGCATACGGTTGACAGCTTCATACTGCTGGCAGCTTCATACTGCTGACAGCTTCATACTGCTGGCAGCTTCATACTGCTGACAGCTTCATACTGCTGACAGCTTCATACTGCTGACACCTGCATACGGTTGACAGCTTCATACTGCTGACAGCTTCATACTGCTGACCGCTTCATACTGCTGACACCTGCATACGGTTGACAGCTTCATACTGCTGACAGCTTCATACTGCTGACAGCTTCATACTGCTGGCAGCTTCATACTGTTGACAGCTTCATACTGCTGGCAGCTTCATACTGCTGACAGCTTCATACTGCTGACAGCTTCATACTGCTGACACCTGCATACTGTTGACAGCTTCATACTGCTGACAGCTTCATACTGCTGACAGCTTCATACTGCTGACAGCTTCATACTGCTGACAGCTTCATACGGCTGACAGCTTCATACTGCTGACACCTGCATACTGTTGACAGCTTCATATTGCTGACAGTTTCATACTATTGACAGCTTCATACTGCTGACAGCTTCATACGGCTGACACCTGCATACTATTGACAGCTTCATACTGCTGACAGCTTCATACGGCTGACACCTGCATACTATTGACAGCTTCATACTGCTGACAGCTTCATACTGCTGACTACAGTGCCAATAGTGGTCAGTATTTCAACCAGGAAAAATCGTATTCTGTACCCTGCTGCAGAGGACCTCATCTGGAGGTCGAAATATCCAGATCATTGCTCTTCCTCGTTCGTCGCCTGTGGGTTTACCTCTCTCCTGTTTCAAAGTAACTTTGGAAAGTCAGGTGTGGTTGACGTGGGTGGGATGGGACGGTAATTGGAAGATAGGAAGGTATATCCTCTGGTTAAGTTAACTAACTTGCTGGCCACCAGACTCATCACCGCTCAGATAACCTAGTAATGGTGACAGCAGGGAGTGGGTGATGGTGATGGTAGGTAGTGGGTGATGGTGACAGCAGGTAGTGGGTGCTGATGATGGTAGGTAGTGGGTGATGGTGATGGTAGGTAGTGGGTGAGGGTGATGGTAGGTAGTGGGTGATGATGATGGTAGATAGTGGGTGATGATGATGGTAGGTAGTGGGTGATGGTGATGGTAGGTAGTGGGTGATGATGATGGTAGGTAGTGGGTGATGATGATGGTAGGTAGTGGGTGATGGTGATGGTAGGTAGTGGGTGATGATGATGGTAGGTAGTGGGTGATGGTGATGGTAGGTAGTGGGTGATGATGATGGTAGGTAGTGGCTGATGGTGATGGTAGGTAGTGGGTGATGGTGATGGTAGGTAGTGGGTGATGATGATGGTAGGTAGTGGGTGATGATGATGGTAGGTAGTGGGTGATGGTGATGGTAGGTAGTGGGTGATGATGATGGTAGGTAGTGGGTGATGATGATGGTAGGTAGTGGGTGATGATGATGGTAGGTAGTGGGTGATGGTGATGGTAGGTAGTGGGTGATGATGATGGTAGGTAGTGGGTGATGATGATGGTAGGTAGTGGGTGATGGTGATGGTAGGTAGTGGGTGATGATGATGGTAGGTAGTGGGTGATGGTGACAGCAGGTAGTGGGTGATGATGATGGTAGGTAGTGGGTGATGATGATGGTAGGTAGTGGGTGATGGTGATGGTAGGTAGTGGGTGATGATGATGGTAGGTAGTGGGTGATGGTGATGGTAGGTAGTGGGTGATGGTGATGGTAGGTAGTGGGTGATGATGATGGTAGGTAGTGGCTGATAGTGATGGTAGGTAGTGAGTGATGATGATGGTAGGTAGTGGGTGATGGTGATGGTAGGTAGTGGGTGATGGTGATGGTAGGTAGTGGGTGATGATGATGGTAGGTAGTGGGTGATGGTGATGGTAGGTAGTGGGTGATGGTGATGGTAGGTAGTGGGTGATGATGATGGTAGGTAGTGGCTGATGGTGATGGTAGGTAGTGAGTGATGATGATGGTAGGTAGTGGGTGATGGTGATGGTAGGTAGTGGGTGATGATGATGGTAGGTAGTGGGTGATGATGATGGTAGGTAGTGGCTGATGGTGATGGTAGGTAGTGGGTGATGGTGATGGTAGGTAGTGGGTGATGATGATGGTAGGTAGTGGGTGATGGTGATGGTAGGTAGTGGGTGATGATGGTAGGTAGTGGGTGATGGTGACAGCAGGTAGTGGGTGATGATGATGGTAGGTAGTGGGTGATGATGATGGTAGGTAGTGGGTGATGGTGATGGTAGGTAGTGGGTGATGGTGATGGTAGGTAGTGGGTGATGATGATGGTAGGTAGTGGCTGATAGTGATGGTAGGTAGTGAGTGATGATGATGGTAGGTAGTGGGTGATGGTGATGGTAGGTAGTGGGTGATGGTGATGGTAGGTAGTGGGTGATGATGATGGTAGGTAGTGGGTGATGGTGATGGTAGGTAGTGGGTGATGGTGATGGTAGGTAGTGGGTGATGATGATGGTAGGTAGTGAGTGATGATGATGGTAGGTAGTGGGTGATGGTGATGGTAGGTAGTGGGTGATGGTGATGGTAGGTAGTGGGTGATGATGATGGTAGGTAGTTGCTGATGGTGATGGTAGGTAGTGGGTGATGGTGATGGTAGGTAGTGGGTGATGATGATGGTAGGTAGTGGGTGATGATGATGGTAGGTAGTGGGTGATGGTGATGGTAGGTAGTGGGTGATGATGATGGTAGGTAGTGGGTGATGATGATGGTAGGTAGTGGGTGATGGTGATGGTAGGTAGTGGATGATGATGATGGTAGGTAGTGGGTGATGGTGACAGCAGGTAGTGGGTGATGATGATGGTAGGTAGTGGGTGATGGTGATGGTAGGTAGTGGGTGATGATGATGGTAGGTAGTGGGTGAAGATGATGGTAGGTAGTGGGTGATGATGATGGTAGGTAGTGGGTGATGGTGATGGTAGGTAGTGGGTGATGGTGACAGCAGGTAGTGGGTGATGGTGACAGCAGGTAGTGGGTGATGGTGACAGCAGGTAGTGGGTGATGATGATGGTAGGTAGTGGGTGATGGTGACAGCAGGTAGTGGGTGATGGTGACAGCAGGCAGTGGGTGATGATGATGGCAAGTAGTGGGTGATGATGATGGTAGGTAGTGGGTGATGATGATGGTAGGTAGTGGGTGATGGTGACAGTAGGTAGTGGGTGATGATGATGGTAGGTAGTGGGTGATGGTGATGGTAGGTAGTGGGTGATGGTGACAGCAGGCAGTTGGTGATGATGATGGCAAGTAGTGGGTGATGATGATGGTAGGTAGTGGGTGATGATGATGGTAGGTAGTGGGTGATGGTGACAGCAGGTAGTGGGTGATGGTGATGGTAGGTAGTGGGTGATGATGATGGTAGGTAGTGGGTGAAGATGATGGTAGGTAGTGGGTGATGATGATGGTAGGTAGTGGGTGATGGTGATGGTAGGTAGTGGGTGATGGTGATGGTAGGTAGTGGGTGATGATGATGGTAGGTAGTGGGTGATGATGATGGTAGGTAGTGGGTGATGGTGACAGCAGGTAGTGGGTGATGGTGATGGTAGGTAGTGGGTGATGATGATGGTAGGTAGTGGGTGAAGATGATGGTAGGTAGTGGGTGATGATGATGGTAGGTAGTGGGTGATGGTGATGGTAGGTAGTGGGTGATGATGATGGTAGGTAGTGGGTGATGGTGATGGTAGGTAGTGGGTGATGATGATGGTAGGTAGTGGGTGAAGATGATGGTAGGTAGTGGGTGATGATGATGGTAGGTAGTGGGTGATGATGATGGTAGGTAGTGGGTGATGATGATGGTAGGTAGTGGGTGATGGTGATGGTAGGTAGTGGGTGATGATGGTAGGTAGTGGGTGATGGTGACAGCAGGTAGTGGGTGATGATGATGGTAGGTAGTGGGTGATGATGATGGTAGGTAGTGGGTGATGGTGATGGTAGGTAGTGGGTGATGATGATGGTAGGTAGTGGGTGATGGTGATGGTAGGTAGTGGGTGATGATGATGGTAGGTAGTGGGTGATGGTGATGGTAGGTAGTGGGTGATGATGATGGTAGGTAGTGGGTGATGGTGATGGTAGGTAGTGGGTGATGGTGATGGTAGGTAGTGGGTGATGATGATGGTAGGTAGTGGCTGATAGTGATGGTAGGTAGTGGGTGATGATGATGGTAGGTAGTGGGTGATGGTGATGGTAGGTAGTGGGTGATGATGATGGTAGGTAGTGGGTGATGGTGATGGTAGGTAGTGGGTGATGGTGATGGTAGGTAGTGGGTGATGGTGATGGTAGGTAGTGGGTGATGGTGATGGTAGGTAGTGGGTGATGATGATGGTAGGTAGTGGGTGATGATGATGGTAGGTAGTGGGTGATGGTGACAGTAGGTAGTGGGTGATGATGATGGTAGGTAGTGGGTGATGGTGACAGCAGGTAGTGGGTGATGATGATGGTAGGTAGTGGGTGATGATGATGGTAGGTAGTGGGTGATGATGATGGTAGGTAGTGGGTGATGGTGACAGTAGGTAGTGGGTGATGATGATGGTAGGTAGTGGGTGATGGTGACAGCAGGTAGTGGGTGATGATGATGGTAGGTAGTGGGTGATGATGATGGTAGGTAGTGGGTGATGGTGATGGTAGGTAGTGGGTGATGATGATGGTAGGTAGTGGGTGATGGTGATGGTAGGTAGTGGATGATGATGATGGTAGGTAGTGGGTGATGGTGACAGCAGGTAGTGGGTGATGATGATGGTAGGTAGTGGGTGATGATGATGGTAGGTAGTGGGTGATGGTGATGGTAGGTAGTGGGTGATGATGATGGTAGGTAGTGGGTGATGATGATGGTAGGTAGTGGGTGATGATGATGGTAGGTAGTGGGTGATGATGATGGTAGGTAGTGGGTGATGGTGATGGTAGGTAGTGGGTGATGATGATGGTAGGTAGTGGGTGATGGTGATGGTAGGTAGTGGGTGATGGTGACAGTAGGTAGTGGGTGATGGTGACAGCAGGTAGTGGGTGATGGTGACAGCAGGTAGTGGGTGATGGTGACAGCAGGTAGTGGGTGATGGTGACAGCAGGTAGTGGGTGATGATGATGGTAGGTAGTGGGTGATGGTGATGGTAGGTAGTGGGTGATGATGATGGTAGGTAGTGGGTGATGATGATGGTAGGTAGTGGGTGATGGTGACAGTAGGTAGTGGGTGATGATGATGGTAGGTAGTGGGTGATGGTGATGGTAGGTAGTGGGTGATGGTGACAGTAGGTAGTGGGTGATGATGATGGTAGGTAGTGGGTGATGGTGATGGTAGGTAGTGGGTGATGGTGACAGCAGGCAGTTGGTGATGATGATGGCAAGTAGTGGGTGATGATGATGGTAGGTAGTGGGTGATGATGATGGTAGGTAGTGGGTGATGGTGATGGTAGGTAGTGGGTGATGGTGATGGTAGGTAGTGGGTGATGGTGATGGTAGGTAGTGGGTGATGATGATGGTAGGTAGTGGGTGATGGTGATGGTAGGTAGTGGGTGATGATGTAGTGGGTAGGTAGTGGGTGATGGTGTAGTGGGTGAAGATGATGGTAGGTAGTGGGTGATGATGATGGTAGGTAGTGGGTGATGGTGACAGCAGGTAGTGGGTGATGGTGATGGTAGGTAGTGGGTGATGATGATGGTAGGTAGTGGGTGAAGATGATGGTAGGTAGTGGGTGATGATGATGGTAGGTAGTGGGTGATGGTGACAGTAGGTAGTGGGTGATGGTGACAGTAGGTAGTGGGTGATGATGATGGTAGGTAGTGGGTGATGATGATGGTAGGTAGTGGGTGATGATGATGGTAGGTAGTGGGTGATGATGATGGTAGGTAGTGGGTGATGGTGACAGTAGGTAGTGGGTGATGATGATGGTAGGTAGTGGGTGATGGTGATGGTAGGTAGTGGGTGATGGTGACAGCAGGTAGTGGGTGATGATGATGGTAGGTAGTGGGTGATGGTGACAGCAGGTAGTGGGTGATGATGATGGTAGGTAGTGGGTGATGGTGACAGCAGGTAGTGGGTGATGATGATGGTAGGTAGTGGGTGATGGTGACAGTAGGTAGTGGGTGATGATGATGGTAGGTAGTGGGTGATGGTGATGGTAGGTAGTGGGTGATGGTGACAGCAGGTAGTGGGTGATTGTGATGGCAGGTGGTGGGTGATGGTGATGGCAGGTAGTGGGTGATGCTGATGGCAGGTAGTGGGTGATGGTGACGGCAGGTAGTGGGTGATGGTGATGGCAGGTGGTGGGTGATGGTGATGGCAGGTAGTGGGTGATGGTGATGGCAGGTAGTGGGTGATGGTGACGGCAGGTAGTCGGTGATGGTGACGGCAGGTGGTGGGTGATGGTGATGGCAGGTAGTGGGTGATGGTGATGGCAGGTGGTGGGTGATGGTGATGGTAGGTAGTGGGTGATGGTGATGGTAGGTAGTGGGTGATGGTGATGGCAGGTGGTGGGTGATGGTGATGGCAGGTAGTGGGTGATGGTGATGGTAGGTAGTGGGTGATGGTGATGGCAGGTAGTGGGTGATGGTGATGGCAGGTGGTGGGTGATGGTGATGGTAGGTAGTGGGTGATGGTGATGGTAGGTAGTGGGTGATGGTGATGGTAGGTAGTGGGTGATGGTGATGGTAGGTAGTGGGTGATGGTGATGGTAGGTAGTGGGTGATGGTGATGGTAGGTAGTGGGTGATGGTGATGGCAGGTGGTGGGTGATGGTGATGGTAGGTAGTGGGTGATGGTGATGGTAGGTAGTGGGTGATGGTGATGGTAGGTAGTGGGTGATGGTGACGGCAGGTGGTGGGTGATGGTGATGGCAGGTAGTGGGTGATGGTGACTGTGGTGATTGATAGTGGTAATAGGAAGTAGTGGATGATGAGTAGAGTAAGAGTAAGAGTAAGAGAGAGAGAGAGAGAGAGAGAGAGAGAGAGAGAGAGAGAGAGAGAGAGAGAGAGAGAGAGAGAGAGAGAGAGAGAGAGAGAGAGAGAGAGAGAGAGAGAAAGAGAGCTTTACAGTGATCGTGTCTATTGCCAACAGTTCCACACTGCATTACAATGACCATCTCTCTCTCTCTCTCTCTCTCTCTCTCTCTCTTATTCTCACTGTATATGAAATTTAGATACACCGTATACTTTATCAGTGTGTGTGTGTACCTCAGTCTTGGTTACACGTACGTCTAGCAGTCTGGTCTCCAGCGTACGACAAATTACTCATGGTACGACAATATAAGCCGCCGAGGTACGATCACTGGTCCACTGTGAGTGTCGTCTCGCCTTCCACACATGGCTTTTTAATCCCACCAGAACGACACTATAACCCAGTAAGCACGACAGATTAAGGCCCTGCAGTACGAGCTTAATCCACTTACTGCCAGACGGTAGTTGTGCGTCGTGTGCCACGATATAACAGGAAGTATCGCAACGCAACGGAAGATGTACGGTAACTAGCGTATCGTGCGGTACGATTGTGCCAGACTTACGATACTGCAAACTAAGTGTACGATAACTACTACGTGAGGCTCCAGACGTACGATGAATTATTATTATTATAATAATCAAGGGGGAAGCGCTAAACCCGGAGGATTATACAGCGCCTGGGGGGGGGGATGTGGAAGGCATTCAGGCTTAATTCGGGGAACTGGAGCACAGATCCAATTCCCTAAATCAAGAGCCCCTCACCAACGTACGATGAAGGTGTTATTATGAGCTTAATAATGTTCCAGACGTACGATGATGTTCCAGAGGTACAATAATGTTACAGTGGTACAATAATGTTACAGTGGTACAATAATGTTACAGAGGTACAATAATGTTACAGAGGTACAATAATAGCTCAAAACATAGACTCCACAAAAGTCATTATATTAGACCTTAGTGCAATTACAAGTGAGAGTCTTGTTCTATTTTTAATTTGTATTTTTATATTACTAGTTTATACCTAGTTGTACTTTAGTTCATTCCAGCACAACACACAGACAACATCAACTTCATTATGTGTAGTAGTGACTATACTCTATATGACCAAAATACTCTAGCTATATACTTGTCCAAGCTTCCCACCACTACAGATATCAGTACTAGAACTCAACACACAACTCAGGATATAAATAACCATAATTTAAACCTAGAAGATGATTGATCACGTTGACCCTGATCTAAACCTCCATAATCTGACACCCAATCAAAACCTATTGGAAAGTAACTGCCTTTATTACACAGCATCACAAGCCACCACTATCCTAAACAATGCTCAAAGTCTATCAGTACTTAACTACAACATCAGGTCCTTAAGCAAACACTATGATGACCTCCTGGCACTCCTTGAATCACTAAAGACACCCTTCTCCTGCATTATTCTTACTGAGACCTGGCTTAAGCAGGACACAATAGATATCTACCCTCTACCAGGATACACAGCAATTCACAACTGCAGAACAAACCAAGTTGGGGGTGGTATTGCAATCTATTACTCTAACCAATTATCTTGTCTTAGCACCACTTGCTTTAGTGATGAATATGGGGAATACATTTTTGCTAATTTTACTGTAAAAAACCTTAAGACGCCTATAACAATCGGTGCCATTTACCGGATACCTCACACAAACATCCCAAATTTCAGTGAGAAATTAAAGTCACTAATAACAAACAGACAAATGAATAAGCACCACCTTCTCTTAGCTGGAGACTTCAACATCAACCTTGGCTTACTAGATGATCAGCCTGTAACTGATTTCATCAACAATATGAACAACACACTTCTCATACCAACAATAACTAAACCAACCAGGCTCACTGAGACAAGTGCAACCATAATAGACCACATATGGACCAATATACTAGCCCCCCTTAAATCAGGGATAATCACAGATAGCACTACAGACCACTACCCTACCTTCCTCCTGACAAACATTAGTAAACCACCAATTGAATACAACAAAGTCGCATTTAGACTCCATGACGAGGCCTCAGTAAGGAAGTTCACAGCTGACCTAGAGACTGTTGATTGGCCTACAGAATTCTCCAAGGCCAATGGTATTGATGACTGGACAGACATTTTTCTTAACAAATTACTTAGACTATACAACAAACATTGTCCTATAAAAACAAAACAGATCACAAACAAACGGCTTGGTTGACCATGGCTAACCAGCACCATTCTGAAATCCATTGACAAGAAACACCAATATGAAAAGCAATATAGACAGGGCTTAATACACAAAGATACTCTTAAACACTATTCATCAGCTCTCACCAAAGTAATAAAAAAAGCCAAACAACTATACTACTCCAGTAGATTCACAGACACTAGAGGAGATATAAAAAAGACCTGGAAAACACTCTCTCAGATTCTAGGGACCCACAAACTGAGAAAAACCACTGACACAGCTAACAAGATAAACGACTTCTTCTCAAACATAGGATCTAATCTCGCCAGTAAAATCCCACATACCAATGCCCATGCCGGGGACTACCTAGATGGGAATTTCCCTAATTCCTTCTATCTTGCACCAACTGAGCCCACGGAAGTCATTGAGATCATAAAGTCACTTAAAAATAACTCGGGGAATCTGTCTCATGTCCCACCATTACTGTACAAGCGAGCGGCCCATGTCCTTTCGCATGCTATTTCATTACTTTTTAACAAGTCACTAGAGACTAGCACCTTCCCGAAACTACTCAAGATGGCAAGGGTTACACCAATACATAAAGGTGGTGACCCTACAGACTTAAACAACTATAGGCCAATATCTAACTTACCATTGCTATCCAAAATCTTTGAGAAACTCGTGCACAGGAGACTGTATTCATTTATAACGGCTCAAAACATACTCAACCCCTGCCAGTTTGGATTCAGGAAAAATAAAAGCACTAATGATGCAATCATAAAAATGCTAGATCTGCTTTACACAGCATTGGAAAATAAGGAATATCCACTAGGAATTTTTATTGACCTAAGAAAAGCTTTTGACACAGTAGACCACGACATCCTACTCCACAAACTTGATCACTACGGTATAAGAGGCCATGCGCTTGCTTATTTCAAATCTTACATTACTAATAGGTATCAGTACGTCACCATTAAAGACACAGCACCAGCAACACGGCCACTTGATACTGGAGTTCCGCAGGGAAGTGTCCTTGGTCCCCTGCTCTTCCTCATATACATCAATGACCTTCCAAACGTATCCCAACACCTGAAACCCATTCTCTTTGCTGATGACACGACTTATGTCATCTCTCACCCTAATCTTGCCACCCTCAACACCATTGTGAATGAGGAGCTGATTAAAATATCGACTTGGATGACAGCCAATAAACTTACGCTTAACACTGACAAAACCTACTATATTATGTTTGGTAGCAGAGCAGGAGATGCACAAATTAACATTAAGATTGACAACACTCTAATTACCAGAAATAATGGGGGAAAATTCCTAGGCTTATACCTTGACAACAACCTGAATTTCAGCACCCATATCCAGCATATAGCCAAAAAAGTATCCAAAACGGTTGGGATCCTCTCCAAGATACAATACTACGTGCCGCAAAATGCCCTTCTCACACTATACCACTCACTTATTTATCCATACCTCACCTATGCTATTTGTGCTTGGGGATCAACTGCAGCAACACACCTAAAGCCAATAATAACCCAACAAAAAGTTGCAGTAAGAATAATCACTAAATCCCATCCCTGGCAACACCCCCCCCCCACTCTTCATAGATCTAAACTTACTCCCAGTTCAGTACATCCACACTTACTACTGTGCAATCTACATCTACAGGGCCTTAAACTCTAATATCAACCTTGACCTAAAACGCTTTCTTGATAGTTGTGACAGAACCCACAGGCATAACACCAGACACAAACATCTCTACGACATTCCCCGTGTCCGACTAAACCTTTACAAAAATTCAATGAATGTCAAAGGCCCTAAAATCTGGAACACCCTACCTGAGAACTCTAGAACTGCAGACACATTCATCACCTTCAAAACTACCATTAGAAAACATCTTATCTCCCTGATACACCCCGTCAACTAACTACACGAATACCACCTGGTGGTTCACACTTACACTCACTCACTCATTTGACCATAAACAGAAATATTAATCTCAGTCTTAAAATAATGAATTCTGTGATACTCCAATACTGAAACTATGTACTGTGCCAAAACAAAAGCATTCACATTGCTAAACTCACAAACTAGTATTTAGTCACTTAGCCATAATACCAACTTACCTCGTAATTTGTAATATTTTACAATTAAGAATAAAACTAAGTATGCCCGAAATGCCTAGCCATGCTAAGCGTTCTAGTGGTACACTCTGTAATACCTAGCCATGCTAAGCGTTCTAGTGGTACACTCTGTAATGCCTAGCCATGCTAAGCGTTCTAGTGGTACACTCTGTAATCACAATTTTACTACATGTAAACCACACAATAACCAAATTTCTGTAAACTCAGCATTGTAATCCTTATAGAGAATAAACTTTGAATATTACAGAGGTACAATAATGTTACAGAGGTACAATAATGTTACAGTGGTACAATAATGTTACAGTGGTACAATAATGTTACAGAGGTACAATAATGTTACAGTGGTACAATAATGTTACAGTGGTACAATAATGTTACAGAGGTACAATAATGTTACAGTGGTACAATAATGTTACAGTGGTACAATAATGTTACAGTGGTACAATAATGTTACAGTGGTACAATAATGTTACAGTGGTACAATAATGTTACAGTGGTACAATAATGTTACAGTGGTACAATAATGTTACAGAGGTACAATAATGTTACAGAGGTACAATAATGTTACAGAGGTACAATAATGTTACAGTGGTACAATAATGTTACAGTGGTACAATAATGTTACAGAGGTACAATAATGTTACAGAGGTACAATAATGTTACAGTGGTACAATAATGTTACAGAGGTACAATAATGTTACAGAGGTACAATAATGTTACAGAGGTACAATAATGTTACAGAGGTACAATAATGTTACAGTGGTACAATAATGTTACAGAGGTACAATAATGTTACAGTGGTACAATAATGTTACAGAGGTACAATAATGTTACAGAGGTACAATAATGTTACAGAGGTACAATAACGTTTCAAAGGTACAATAATGTTACAAAGGTACAATAATGTTTCAAAGGTACAATAATGTTACAGAGGTACAATAACGTTTCAAAGGTACAATAATGTTACAAAGGTACAATAATGTTTCAAAGGTACAATAATGTTACAGAGGTACAATAACGTTTCAAAGGTGCAATAATGTTACAAAGGTACAATAATGTTACAAAGGTACAATAATGTTACAGAGGTACAATAATGTTACAGAGGTACAATAATGTTACAGTGGTACAATAATGTTACAAAGGTACAATAATGTTACAAAGGTACAATAATGTTTCAAAGGTACAATAATGTTACAGAGGTACAATAATGTTACAGAGGTACAATAATGTTACAGAGGTACAATAATGTTACAGAGGTACAATAACGTTTCAAAGGTACAATAATGTTACAAAGGTACAATAATGTTACAGAGGTACAATAATGTTACAGAGGTACAATAATGTTACAGTGGTACAATAATGTTACAAAGGTACAATAATGTTACAAAGGTACAATAATGTTTCAAAGGTACAATAATGTTACAGAGGTACAATAATGTTACAGAGGTACAATAATGTTACAGAGGTACAATAATGTTACAGTGGTACAATAATGTTACAAAGGTACAATAATGTTACAAAGGTACAATAATGTTTCAAAGGTACAATAATGTTACAAAGGTACAATAATGTTACAAAGGTACAATAATGTTACAAAGGTACAATAATGTTACAGAGGTACAATAATGTTACAGAGGTACAATAATGTTACAGTGGTACAATAATGTTACAAAGGTACAATAATGTTACAAAGGAACAATAATGTTTCAAAGGTACAATAATGTTACAGAGGTACAATAATGTTACAGAGGTACAATAATGTTCCAAAGGTATAATAATGTTACAGAGGTACAATAATGTTACAAAGGTACAATAATGTTACAGAGGTACAATAATGTTACAGTGGTACAATAATGTTACAAAGGTACAATAATGTTACAAAGGTACAATAATGTTACAAAGGTACAATAATGTTACAGAGGTACAATAATGTTACAGAGGTACAATAATGTTACAGAGGTACAATAATGTTACAGTGGTACAATAATGTTACAAAGGTACAATAATGTTACAAAGGTACAATAATGTTTCAAAGGTACAATAATGTTACAGAGGTACAATAATGTTACAGTGGTACAATAACGTTACAGAGGTACAATAATGTTACAGAGGTACAATAATGTTACAAAGGTACAATAATGTTACAGAGGTACAATAATGTTCCAAAGGTATAATAATGTTACAGAGGTACAATAATGTTACAGTGGTACAATAATGTTACAAAGGTACAATAATGTTACAGAGGTACAATAATGTTACAGTGGTACAATAATGTTACAAAGGTACAATAATGTTACAGAGGTACAATAATGTTACAGAGGTACAATAATGTTACAAAGGTACAATAATGTTACAGAGGTACAATAATGTTACAGAGGTACAATAATGTTCCAAAGGTACAATAATGTTCCAAAGGTACAATAATGTTACAAAGGTACAATAATGTTACAAAGGTACAATAATGTTACAGAGGTACAATAATGTTACAAAGGTACAATAATGTTACAGTGGTACAATAATGTTACAAAGGTACAATAATGTTACAGAGGTACAATAATGTTACAAAGGTAGAATAATTTTACAGAGGTACAATAATGTTACAGAGGTACAATAATGTTACAGAGGTACAATAATGTTCCAAAGGTACAATAATGTTACAAAGGTACAATAATGTTACAGAGGTACAATAATGTTACAGAGGTACAATAATGTTACAGAGGTACAATAATGTTACAGAGGTACAATAATGTTACAGTGGTACAATAATGTTACAGAGGTACAATAATGTTACAGTGGTACAATAATGTTACAAAGGTACAATAATGTTACAAAGGTACAATAATGTTACAAAGGTACAATAATGTTACAGAGGTACAATAATGTTACAAAGGTACAATAATGTTACAAAGGTACAATAATGTTACAGTGGTACAATAATGTTACAGAGGTACAATAATGTTACAGAGGTACAATAATGTTACAAAGGTACAATAATGTTACAGTGGTACAATAATGTTACAGTGGTACAATAATGTTACAAAGGTACAATAATGTTACAAAGGTACAATAATGTTACAGAGATACAATAATGTTCCAAAGGTACAATAATGTTACAAAGGTACAATAACGTTTCAAAGGTACAATAATGTTACAAAGGTACAATAATGTTACAAAGGTACAATAATGTTACAGACGTACAATAATGTTCCAAAGGTACAATAATGTTACAAAGGTACAATAATGTTACAGTGGTACAATAATGTTACAAAGGTACAATAATGTTACAAAGGTACAATAATGTTACAGAGATACAATAATGTTCCAAAGGTACAATAATGTTACAAAGGTACAATAACGTTTCAAAGGTACAATAATGTTACAAAGGTACAATAATGTTACAAAGGTACAATAATGTTACAGACGTACAATAATGTTCCAAAGGTACAATAATGTTACAAAGGTACAATAATGTTACAGAGGTACAATAATGTTACAGAGGTACAATAATGTTACAGAGGTACAATAATGTTACAGAGGTACAATAATGTTACAGTGGTACAATAATGTTACAGAGGTACAATAATGTTACAGTGGTACAATAATGTTACAAAGGTACAATAATGTTACAAAGGTACAATAATGTTACAAAGGTACAATAATGTTACAGAGGTACAGTAATGTTACAAAGGTACAATAATGTTACAAAGGTACAATAATGTTACAGTGGTACAATAATGTTACAAAGGTACAATAATGTTACAGAGGTACAATAATGTTACAAAGGTACAATAATGTTACAAAGGTACAATAATGTTACAGTGGTACAATAATGTTACAAAGGTACAATAATGTTACAAAGGTACAATAATGTTACAGAGATACAATAATGTTCCAAAGGTACAATAATGTTACAAAGGTACAATAACGTTTCAAAGGTACAATAATGTTACAAAGGTACAATAATGTTACAAAGGTACAATAATGTTACAGTGGTACAATAATGTTCCAAAGGTACAATAATGTTATAGTGGTACAATAATGTTCCAAAGGTACAATAATGTTACAGTGGTACAATAATGTTACAAAGGTACAATAATGTTACAGTGGTACAATAATGTTACAGAGGTACAATAATGTTCCAAAGGTACAATAATGTTACAGAGGTACAATAATGTTACAAAGGTACAATAATGTTACAGAGGTACAATAATGTTACAGAGGTACAATAATGTTACAAAGGAACAATAATGTTTCAAAGGTACAATAATGTTACAGAGGTACAATAATGTTACAGAGGTACAATAATGTTACAGTGGTACAATAATGTTACAAAGGTACAATAATGTTACAAAGGTACAATAATGTTTCAAAGGTACAATAATGTTACAGAGGTACAATAATGTTACAGTGGTACAATAATGTTACAGAGGTACAATAATGTTACAGAGGTACAATAATGTTACAAAGGTACAATAATGTTACAGATCTACAATAATGTTCCAAAGGTATAATAATGTTACAGAGGTACAATAATGTTACAGTGGTACAATAATGTTACAAAGGTACAATAATGTTACAGAGGTACAATAATGTTACAGTGGTACAATAATGTTACAAAGGTACAATAATGTTACAGAGGTACAATAATGTTACAGAGGTACAATAATGTTACAAAGGTACAATAATGTTACAGAGGTACAATAATGTTACAGAGGTACAATAATGTTCCAAAGGTACAATAATGTTCCAAAGGTACAATAATGTTACAAAGGTACAATAATGTTACAAAGGTACAATAATGTTACAGAGGTACAATAATGTTACAAAGGTACAATAATGTTACAGTGGTACAATAATGTTACAAAGGTACAATAATGTTACAGAGGTACAATAATGTTACAAAGGTACAATAATGTTACAGAGGTACAATAATGTTACAGAGGTACAATAATGTTACAGAGATACAATAATGTTCCAAAGGTACAATAATGTTACAAAGGTACAATAATGTTACAGAGGTACAATAATGTTACAGAGGTACAATAATGTTACAGAGGTACAATAATGTTACAGTGGTACAATAATGTTACAGAGGTACAATAATGTTACAGTGGTACAATAATGTTACAAAGGTACAATAATGTTACAAAGGTACAATAATGTTACAAAGGTACAATAATGTTACAGAGGTACAATAATGTTACAAAGGTACAATAATGTTACAAAGGTACAATAATGTTACAGTGGTACAATAATGTTACAAAGGTACAATAATGTTACAGAGGTACAATAATGTTACAAAGGTACAATAATGTTACAAAGGTACAATAATGTTACAGAGGTACAATAATGTTACAAAGGTACAATAATGTTACAAAGGTACAATAATGTTACAGAGATACAATAATGTTCCAAAGGTACAATAATGTTACAAAGGTACAATAACGTTTCAAAGGTACAATAATGTTACAAAGGTACAATAATGTTACAAAGGTACAATAATGTTACAGAGGTACAATAATGTTCCAAAGGTACAATAATGTTACAAAGGTACAATAATGTTACAGAGGTACAATAATGTTACAAAGGTACAATAATGTTACAGAGGTACAATAATGTTACAGAGGTACAATAATGTTACAGTGGTACAATAATGTTACAGAGGTACAATAATGTTACAGTGGTACAATAATGTTACAAAGGTACAATAATGTTACAAAGGTACAATAATGTTACAAAGGTACAATAATGTTACAGAGGTACAGTAATGTTACAAAGGTACAATAATGTTACAAAGGTACAATAATGTTACAGTGGTACAATAATGTTACAAAGGTACAATAATGTTACAGAGGTACAATAATGTTACAAAGGTACAATAATGTTACAAAGGTACAATAATGTTACAGTGGTACAATAATGTTACAAAGGTACAATAATGTTACAAAGGTACAATAATGTTACAGAGATACAATAATGTTCCAAAGGTACAATAATGTTACAAAGGTACAATAACGTTTCAAAGGTACAATAATGTTACAAAGGTACAATAATGTTACAAAGGTACAATAATGTTACAGTGGTACAATAATGTTCCAAAGGTACAATAATGTTATAGTGGTACAATAATGTTCCAAAGGTACAATAATGTTACAGTGGTACAATAATGTTACAAAGGTACAATAATGTTACAGTGGTACAATAATGTTACAGAGGTACAATAATGTTCCAAAGGTACAATAATGTTACAGAGGTACAATAATGTTACAGAGGTACAATAATGTTACAAAGGTACAATAATGTTACAGAGGTACAATAATGTTCCAAAGGTACAATAATGTTACAAAGGTACAATAATGTTACAAAGGTACAATAACGTTTCAAAGGTACAATAATGTTACAAAGGTACAATAACGTTTCAAAGGTACAATAATGTTACAGAGGTACAATAATGTTACAAAGGTACAATAATGTTACAAAGGTACAATAATGTTACAAAGGTACAATAACGTTTCAAAGGTACAATAATGTTACAAAGGTACAATAACGTTTCAAAGGTACAATAATGTTACAGAGGTACAATAATGTTACAAAGGTACAATAATGTTACAAAGGTACAATAATGTTACAAAGGTACAATAATGTTACAAAGGTACAATAATGTTACAGTGGTACAATAATGTTACAAAGGTACAATGGAATAGAAGTAAGAAAATTTTAAATGAAGAAAGATAAGAGAAAATGTAGAAGATATAAAAGAAGAAATAGAATGAGAAGTGAAAGACTAAAATAAATGGAAAAAAAATAGAGTAATTGGGGTGAATTAAATAGAAGGAAATGAATAGAAAGAGGGAGAGAGGAGTAAACACAAGTGGAAGCAAGAAACAGAAAACGGAGGAAGGAGAGAGGGAGGAGGAGAATGAGGAGGAAGAGGAGAGATGAAGGAGAATTAGAACACTGATGTATCCCAGTCAATACCAGGCTGCTCTCTCTTTCTTTCTCTCTCTCTCTCTCTCTCCCTCTCTCTCTCTCTCTCTCTCTCTCTCTCTCTCTCTCTCTCTCTCTCTCTCTCTCTCTCTCTCTCTCTCTCTCTCTAACCTCTGGAGTACACAGGATACACTTAAGGTGTTGTACACAATGTGCCGCGTCTCACACACCCACAATTAGGTGAGTACAATGGAGTTTTGAGATTGGAGGACTAATCAGAGGTGAGGCTGGTGATTACACAGTAGGAACACTTCTAACTGCGGGGGGAGGGGGTTCCATCAGTGATGATAGCAGTGATGTACAACCCGCCACCGAATAGCAATAGATCAAGAACACGATGAGAGTAACAGAACCATGGTGGCCACCAAAAGGGCCCACATAAGAAGGGCAAAGTTACTCATCATGGGGGATTTCAACTACAAGGAGATAGACTGGGAAATCTGGAGCCACATGGGGGACCGGAGACGTGGAGAGCCAAGATGCTGGCTGTGGTACTGGAAAGCTCCATGTACCAACATGTTAGGGACACAACCAGAGAGAGAGAGAGAGAGAGGAGACGATGGACTAGCAAGGCTGGACCTCGTATTCGCCTTGAGCAGTTCAGACATAAGGGATATCACACACGAAAACCTCCTAGATGCTAGCGTCCAAGTGGTCTTAAGTTTCGAATATAGAGTAAAGTTAACAAAATAAAAAAGTGAAGCATCACGACGAGGACGGGAGAAGCCAGACTTAAGGAAAGGGAACTACACAAGTATTAGGAGGTTCCTGCATGAGGTGCAGTGGGTAAGAGAGCAAGAGGGAAAGACAGTACTCAGAATGATGAACCACATGACTGCAAAGTGCAGGGAAGCAGAGGAGAAGTTTGTACCAAGGGGCAACAGAGACAACAGGAAAACTTAGAGTGAGTCCATGGTTTACCCGGAGGTGTGGAGAGGCCAAAGCCATGTGTGCTAGAGTATGGAAAAACTATAGAAGGCAAAGGACCCAGGAAAACAGGGAGATGAGCCGAAGAGCCAGAAATGAATATGCATGGATGAGGAAGCAATACGAAAATCACATAGCATCGAAAGCCAAATCTGACCCAAGGTTATTATACAGCCCCATCAGGAGGAAAACAACAGTCAAGGGTCAGGTAATCAGCCTGAGGCAGGAAGGAGGGAAGCTCACAGGGAGCGACCAGGAAGTATGTGAAGAGCTCAGCTCGCAATTCAAGGAGGTATTCACTGTGAAGACAGAGAGACTTTCAACAAACCGAAGGAGAAGGGTGCATCAGCAAGTGCTGGATACACTGCACACAACCGATGAGGAGCAGGTGAAGAAACTGCAAGGTGAACCAGATACCTCGAAGGCGTTGAGCCCAGATAACATCTCTCTGTGGACCCTGAGAGAAGGAGCAGATGGCAACACATGAGATGTGGAAGACAGCAAACGTAGTTCGAGTTTCAAAAAAAATGAGAAACACAGGTTGCACTAAACCACAGAGCCGTGTTGCTGACATGTATAGTATGTAAAGTTATGGAGGAGATTATCAGGAGAAGAGTGATGGAACACTTAGAGAGGAACGAGCTCATTCAGGACAATCAGCACGACTTCAGAGAAGGGAAATCCTGCGTCACAAACCTACTGAAGTTCTACAATAAGATAACAGAAATAAGAGAGGGATGGGCAGACTGTACTTTCTTGGACTGTAAAAAGGCTTTTGACACAGTACCACACAAGAGACTGGTTGAAAAGCCAGAGAGCAGGCGGGAATAGCAATGGACCAGGTAATGCCTGACAAGAAGGAAACAACGTGTGTTGGTCCGTGATGAGGTGTCAGAGTGGGTGCATGTGTCGAGTGGGGTTCCACAAGAGTCAGTCATAGATCCAGTGCTGTTTCTAGTATATGTGAATAACATGACAGAAGGGATAGATTCCGAGGCGTCCCTGTTCGCAGACGATGTGAAGCTAATGAGTAGAATATAAGTGGACGAGGATCAGGTCAGCCTACAAGAAGATTGGACACGCTGCAAGCCTGGTCTGATATATGGCTTCTGGAGTTTAACCCCAGCAAGGCGAAGTTACGATGTTTGAGGAAGGACAAAGAAGACCGTAGACGCAGTAGAGCCTAGGAGGTCAAAGGTTGCAAAAGTCATTTAAGGAAAAGGATCTTGGGGTGAGCAACATACCGAGCACATCTCCTGAGGTGCATATCAATCAAATAACTGCTGCAGCATATGGGCGCCTGGCGAACCTAAGAATTGCATTTCGATATCTAAGTAAGGAGTCATTCACGACACTGTACATGATGTAAGCCAGGTCCATACTGGATTATGCAGCACCAGTATGGAACCCACACCTGTTCAAACACGTTAAAAAGTTAGAGAATTGCAAAGATTTGGAACAAGACTAGTCCCGGAGCTAAGGGGAATGTCCTACGAGGAGAGGTTAATGGAACTCGACCTTACGACACTGGAGGACAGGAATGATAGGGAGGACATGATAACGACATATAAAATACTGAGAGGAATTGACAAGGTGGATAGGGATAGGATGCTCCAGAGATGCGACACAGCAACAAGGGGTCACAACTGGAAGTTGAAGATCCAGATGAGTCACAAGGATGTTAGGAAGTATTTCTTTAGTCATAAAGTTGTCAGGAAGTGGAACAATCTGGAGTGTGATGTAGTGGAGGCAGGATCCTTACATAGCATGAGGGGCAGCATGAGGGGCAGCATGAGGGGCAGCATGATGGACAGCATGAGGGGCAGCATGATGGACAGCATGATGGACAGCATGAGGGGCAGCATGATGGACAGCATGATGGACAGCATGAGGGGCAGCATGATGCACAGCATGATGGACAGCATGATGGACAGCATGAGGGGCAGCATGATGCACAGCATGATGGACAGCATGAGGGGCAGCATGATGGACAGCATGATGGACAGCATGATGGACAGCATGATGGACAGCATGAGGGGCAGCATGATGGACAGCATGAGGGGCAGCATGATGGACAGCATGATGGACAGCATGATGGACAGCATGAGGGGCAGCATGATGGACAGCATGATGGACAGCATGATGCACAGCATGATGGACAGCATGATGGACAGCATGAGGGGCAGCATGATGGACAGCATGATGGACAACATGATGGACAGCATGAGGGGCAGCATGATGCACAGCATGATGGACAGCATGATGGACAGCATGAGGGGCAGCATGATGCACAGCATGATGGACAGCATGAGGGGCAGCATGATGGACAGCATGATGGACAGCATGATGGACAGCATGAGGGGCAGCATGAGGGGCAGCATGATGGACAGCATGATGGACAGCATGAGGGGCAGCATGAGGGGCAGCATGATGGACAGCATGAGGGGCAGCATGATGGACAGCATGATGGACAGCATGATGGACAGCATGAGGGGCAGCATGATGGACAGCATGATGTACAGCATGATGGACAGCATGAGGGGCAGCATGATGGACAGCATGATGGACAGCATGATGCACAGCATGATGGACAGCATGATGGACAGCATGATGCACAGCATGATGGACAGCATGAGGGGCAGCATGATGGACAGCATGATGGACAGCATGATGCACAGCATGATGCACAGCATGATGGACAGCATGAGGGGCAGCATGATGGACAGCATGATGGACAGCATGATGGATAGCATGATGGACAGCATGAGGGGCAGCATGATGCACAGCATGATGCACAGCATGATGGACAGCATGATGCACAGCATGATGGACAGCATGAGGGGCAGCATGATGCACAGCATGATGGACAGCATGAGGGGTAGCATGATGCATAGCATGAGGGGCAGCATGAGGGGCAGCATGATGGACAGCATGATGGACAGCATGAGGGGCAGCATGATGCACAGCATGATGGACAGCATGAGGGGCAGCATGATGCACAGCATGATGGACAGCATGAGGGGTAGCATGATGCATAGCATGAGGGGCAGCATGAGGGGCAACATGAGGGGCAGCATGAGGGGCAACATGAGGGGCAGCGTGAGGGACAACGTGAGGGGCAGCATGAGACAACATGAGGGGCAGCATGAGGGGCAGCATGAGGGACAACATGAGGGGCAGCATGAGGGGCAGCATGAGGGGCAGAATGAGGGGAAACATGAGGGGCAGCATGAGGGGCAGCGTGAGGGACAACGTGAGGGGCAGCATGAGACAACATGAGGGGCAGCATGAGGGGCAGCATGAGGGGCAACATGAGGGGCAGCATGAGGGGCAGCATGAGGGACAACATGAGGGACAGCATGAGGGGCAGCATGAGGGGCAGCATGAGGGGCAGAACGAGGGGCAACATGAGGGGCAACATGAGGGGCAACATGAGGGGCAACATGAGGGGAAGTATGAGGGACAGCATGAGGGGCAGCATGAGGGGCAACATGAGGGGCAGCATGAGGGGCAACATGAGGGGCAGCATGAGGGGCAGAATGAGGGGCAACATGAGGGGCAGCATGAGGGGCAACATGAGGGGAAGTATGAGGGACAACATGAGGGGCAGCATGAGGGGCAACATGAGGGGCAGCATGAGGGGCAACATGAGGGGCAGCATGAGGGGCAACATGAGGGGCAGTATGAGGGGCGGTCATGGCGTAATAGCCCATAAAATACGTGCTAAAGGAATAACTGGGAAAGTGGGGAGATGGATCTTCAACTTCCTAACAAATCGAACACAAAGAGTAGTGGTCAACAGAGTTAAATCGGAGGCTGCCATAGTGAAGAGCTCTGTTCCACAAGGCACAGTACTCGCCCCCATCTTATTCCTCATCCTCATATCAGACATAAACAGAGATATACACCACAGCACCGTATCGTCCTTTGCGGATGATACTAGGATCTGCATGAGGCTGTCATCTGCTGAGGACGCGGTTAACCTCCAAGAAGATATAAACAAAGTTTTCCAGTGGGCAACGGTAAACAATATGGTGTTCAATGAGGACAAATTCCAACTACTCCGTTATGGAAAACTGGAGGAGATAATAACTAGAACAGAGTATACTACAGACTCTAGCCATACAATAGAGCGGAAAAATAATGTAAGGGACCTGGGAGTAGTAATGTCTGAGGATCTCAGTTTCAAGGATCACAACAGTGCCACGATCGCACGTGCAAAGAAAATGATAGGATGGATAATGAGAACTTTCAAAACGAGAGATGCCAAGCCAATGATGATCCTTTTCAAATCACTTGTTCTCTCTAGGCTGGAATACTGCTGTACGTTAACATCTCCATTCAAAGCAGGTGAAATTGCAGATCTAGAGAGTGTACAGAGATCCTTTACTGCACGTATAAGTTCTGTCAAGCACCTTAACTACTGGGAACGCTTGGAAGCACTTGACTTGTACTCGTTGGAACGCAGGAGGGAGAGATATATCATAATCTACACTTGGAAAATCCTGGAAGGAATGGTCCCAAATCTGCACACAGAAATCACTCCCTACGAAAGTAAAAGACTGGGCAGGCGATGCAAAATGCCCCAATTAAAAGTAGGGGCGCCATTGGTACACTAAGAGAAAACACCATAAGTGTCTGGGGCCCAAGACTGTTCAACAGCCTCCCATCAAGCATTAAGGGAATTACCAATAAACCCCTGGCTACCTTCAAGAGAGAGCTGGACAGATACCTAAAGTCAGTGCCGGATCAGCCGGGCTGTAGCTCGTACGTTGGACTGCGTGCGGCCAGCAGTAACAGCCTGGTTGATCAGGCCCTGATCCACCGGGAGGCCTGGTCATGGACCGGGCCGCGGGGGCGTTGATCCCCGGAATAACCTCCAGGTAACCTCCAGGTATGAGGGGCAGCATGAGGGGCAACATGAGGGTCAGTATGATGGTCAGTATGAAGGACAGCATGAGGAGCAACATGAGGGACAGCATGAGGGTCAGCATGAGGAGCATCATGAGGGACATGAGGGGCAGCATGATGGGCAGCATGAGGGGCAACATGAGGGGCAGCATGAGGGGCAGCATGAGGGGCAGCATGAGGGACAACATGAGGGGAAGCATGAGGGGCAGCATGATGGGCAGCATGAAGGGAAGCATGGGGGGCAGCGTGACGGGCAGCATGAGGGACAGCATGAGGGGCAACATGAGGGGCAACATGAGGGGCAGCATGAGGGGCAACATCAGGGCCAGCATGAGGGGCAACATGAGGGGCAGCGTGAGGGACAACGTGAGGGGCAGCATGAGGGACAACATGAGGGGCAGCATGAGGGCAGCATGATGGGCAACATGAGGGGCAGCATGAGGGGCAGCATGAAGGGCAGCATGAGGAACAACATAGGGGCAGCATGAGGGGCAGCATGAGGGGGCAGCATGAGGGGCAGCATGAGGGACAGGATGAGGGGCAGCATGAGGAGCAACATGAGGGGCAGCATGAGGGTCAGTATGAGGGGCAGCATGAGGGGCAACATGAGGGTCAGTATGAGGGTCAGTGTGAGGGCAGCATGAGGAGCAACATAAGGGGCAACATGAGGGTCAGTATGAGGGTCAGTATGAGAGGCAGCATGAGGGGCAGCATGATGGTCAGTATGAGGGTCAGTATAAGGGGCAGCATGAGGGGCAGCATGAGGGACAACATGAGGGTCAGTATGAGGGTCAGTATGAGGGGCAGCATGAGGAGCAACATGAGGGGAAGCATGAGGGTCAGTATGAGGAGCAACATGAGGGGCAGCATGAGGGGCAACATGAGGGCAGCGTGAGACATGAGGGGCAGTATGAGAGGCAACATGAGGGGCAGCATGAGGTGCAGAATGAGGGGCAGCAGAAGGGGCAATATGAGGGGCAGCATGAGGGGCAACATGAGGGGCAGCATGACAGCAACGTGAAGGCCAGCATGAGGGACAACATGAGGGGCAGCATGGGGGCAGCATGAGGGGCAACATGAGGGGCAGCATGAAAGGCAGCATGAGGGACAACATAAGCGGCAGCATGAGGGACAGCATGAGGGGCAGCATGAGGGGCAGCATGAGGGACAGAATGAGGGGCAGCATGAGGAGCAACATGAGGGGCAGCATGAGGGTCAGTATGAGGGGCAGCATGAAGGGCAGCATGAGGAGCAGCATGAGGGGCAGCATGAGGGGCAGCATGAGGGGCAACATGAGGGGCAGTATGAGGGGCAACATGAGGGGCAGCGTGAGGGACAACGTGAGAGGCAGCATGAGGGACAACATGAGGGGCAGCATGAGGGCAGCATGATGGGCAACATGATGGGCAGCATGAGGGGCAGCATGAAGGGCAGCATGAGGGACAACATAGGGGCAGCATGAGGGGCAGCATGAGGAGCAGCATGAGGGACAGGATGAGGGGCATCATGAGGAGCAACATGAGGGGCAGCATGAGGGTCAGTATGAGGGGCAGCATGAGGGGCAGCATGAGGGTCAGTATGAGGGTCAGTGTGAGGGGCAGCATGAGGAGCAACATGAGGGGCAACATGAGGGTCAGTATGAGGGTCAGTATGAGGGGCAGCATGAGGGGCAGCATGAGGGGCAAGATGAGGGTCAGTATGAGGGTCAGTATGAGTGGCAGCATGAGGGGCAGCATGAGGGGCAACATGAGGGTCAGTATGAGGGACAACGTGAGGGCCAGCATGAGGAGCAACATGAGGGTAAGCATGAGTCAGTATGAGGGAAGCATGAGGAGCAACATGAGGGGCAACATGAGGACAGCGTGAGACATGAGGGGCAGTATGAGAGGCAACATGAGGGGCAGCATGAGGGGCAGCATGAGGGGCAATATGAGGGGCAGCATGAGGGGCAACATGAGGGGCAGCATGAGGGACAAAGTGAGGGCCAGCATGAGGGACAACATGAAGGGCAGCATGGGGGCAGCATGAGGGGCAGCATGAGGGGCAGCATGAGGGACAACATAAGCGGCAGCATGAGGGACAGCATGAGGGTCAGCATGAGGGGCAGCATGAGGGACAGGATGAGGGGCAGCATGATGAGCAACATGAGGGGCAGCATGAGGGTCAGTATGAGGGGTAGCATGAAGGGCAGCATGAGGGGCAGCATGAGGGGCAACATGAGGGTCAGTATGAGGGTCAGTGTGAGGGGCAGCATGAGGAGCAACATGAGGGCAACATGAGGGTCAGTATGAGGGTCAGTATGGTCAGTATGAGGGGCAACATGAGGGTCAGTATAAGGGTCAGTATTAGGGGCAGCATGAGGGGCAGCATAAGGGGCAACATGAGGGTGAGTATGAGGGTCAGTATGAGGGGCAGCATGAGGAGCAACATGAGGGGCAGCATGAGGGTCAGTATGAGGGGCAGCATGAGGGGCAGCATGAGGGGCAGCATGAGGGGCAGCATGAGGGACAACATAAGCGGCAGCATGAGGGACAGCATGAGGGGCAGCATGAGGGGCAGCATGAGGGTCAGTATGAGGGGCAGCATGAAGGGCAGCATGAGGGGCAGCATGAGGGGCAACATGAGGGTCAGTATGAGGGTCAGTGTGAGGGGCAGCATGAGGAGCAACATGAGGGTCAGTATGAGGGTCAGAATGAGGGGCAACATGAGGGTCAGTATAAGGGTCAGTATGAGGGGCAGCATGTGGGGCAGCATGAGGGGCAACATGAGGGTCAGTATGAGGGTCAGTATGAGGGGCAGCATGAGGAGCAACATGAGGGGCAGCATGAGGGTCAGTATGAGGGGCAGCATGAGGAGCAGCATGAGGGGCAGCATGAGGGGCAACATGAGGGGCAGCGTGAGAGACAACATGAGGGGCAGCATGAGGCAACATGAGGGGCAGCATGAGGGGCAGCATGAGGTGCAACATGAGGGGCAACATGAGGGGCAGCATGAGGGGCAACATGAGGGGCAGCGTGAGGGACAACGTGAGGGGCAGCATGAGGGACAACATCAGGGGCAGCATGAGGGTCAGCATGAGGGGCAGCATGAGGGGCAACATGAGGGGCAACATGAGGGGAAGCATGAGGGGCAGCATGAGGGGCAACATGAGGGGCAACATGAGGGGCAGCATGAGGGGCAGCATGAGGGGCAGCATGAGGGGTAACATGAGGGGCAACGTGAGGGGCAACATGAGGGGCAGCATGAGGGGTAGCATGAGGGGAAACATGAGGGGCAGCTTGAGGGGCAACATGAGGGGCAACATGAGGGGCAACCTGAGGGGCAGCATGAGGGGCAGCATGAGGGGCAACATGAGGGGCAGTAACCTAGGGAGGGGCAGCATGAGGGGCAACATGAGGGGCAGCATGAGGGGCAGCATGAGGGGCAACATGAGGGGCAGTAACCTAGGGAGGGGCAGGAGAGTGTTGTGGTCGATACTACTGCAGCTTGGTCTCTCTGCAGGTTCCTGCGTCCTGCTGCTGCTGCAGGTTCCTGCGTCCTGCTGCTGCAGGTTCCTGCGTCCTGCTGCTGCAGGTTCCTGAGTCCTGCAGCTGTTGCAAGTTCCTGTGTTCTGCTGCTGCTGCAGGTTCCTACGTCCTGCTGCTGCCTGCACCTTGGTCACTCGTTATAGCACAGGTCACCTCAGGCCTGCTGCAGCCTGCAGACTGGGTTAGCAGGCTGTAGGCTGCAACAGGCCAGCACAGCGGGGCAGCCAACTCCAGAGCATCCTGTCCGGAGTGATGCTGCGACCTGCACCCTCATCCTGCTTCATCCTGACTCCCTCCCCTCTCCTCCCCTCCTCCAATAGTCCTGTAGTCCCCTACCTCCCCCCACCCCCTCACCTTCCTTGGAAAGGGGATCGGAACCTCCATCAGCTTCCCCTGGGGAGTAATCTATATGGAGTAGTGGGGAGGGGAGAGAGGGAGGGGAGAGGAGAGGGGAGGGAGAAGGGGAGGGGAAGGAGAAGGTAAGAATATTAAGGCTGGGAGAGAAGAAAGGAGGGGGGAGGGAAGTGGAGAAAGGTGAGTGGGGGAGGGGTGAGGGGATAGGGGCAGGGGTTAGGGGATAGGGGTGAGAGGAGAGGGGTGACCAGAGGGAACCTTAAACAACCACATAAACAATCTAACGACCTAGTCCAGTCAGCCATTATGTTGGTGACACACACACTCTCACACACACACACACACACACACACACACACACACACACACACACACACACACACACACACACACACACACACACACACACACACACACACACACACACACACACACACAAACGCGCGCACACACACACACACACACACACACACACACACACACACACACACACACACACACACACACACACAAACACACACACACAAACACATACACACACAAAACACACACAAAACACACACACACACACACACACACACACGGCCTGACGACACTGGAGGCCAGGAGGGTCAGGGGAGACATGATAACGACATATAAAATACTGCGCGGAATAGACGAGGTGGACAAAGACGGGATGTTCCAGAGATGGGACACAGACACAAGAGGTCACAATTGGAAGTTGAAGACTCAGATGAATCAAAGGGATGTTAGGAAGTATTTCTTCAGTCATAGAGTAGTCAGGCCATGGAATAGCCTAGAAAGTGATGTGGTGGAGGCAGGAACCATACATAGTTTTAAGGCGAGGTATGATAGAGCTCATGGGGCAGGGAGAGAGAGGACCTAGTAGCAATCAGCGAAGAGGCGGGGCCAGGAGCTGTGACTCGACCCCTGCAACCACAAATAGGTGAGTACAAATAGGTGAGTACACACACACACACACACACACACACACACACACACACACACACACACACACACACACACACACACAAAACACACACAACACACACACAGACACACAAACACTAGTAGCGACCAGCAAAAAGGTGGGACCAAAAGCCGTGAATCGACCCCTGCAACCACAAATAGGTGAGTACTAATGTGAAGGACCTGGCAGTGATAATGTCAGAGGATCTCACTTTCATGGATCACAGCAATGTTACATTTACAGCTACGAGAATGATAGGATGGATAACTAGAACATTCAAAACAAGGGATGGATAACTAGAACCTTCAAAACAAGGGATGAATAACTAAAACCTTCAAAGCAAAGAATGGATAACTAAAACCTTCCAAACAAGGAATGGATAACTAGAACCTTCAAAACAAAGGATACCAAGCCTTTGAAAAGGCATTCCCTGTGATCGTATTTACTTGGACCTCCTCCTCTTCTGCAACGTCGCAAGCTCCTGATGATATGTTGACTGCAAAACGAAAGGCCTAGAGTTATCATTCAACTCCCCCCCGTGGTTGTTTTGTATCTTAATACACACACACGCACACACACACACACACACACACACACACACACACACACACACACACACACACACACACACACACACACACACACACACACACACACACACATACACACACAGACACACAGACAGACAGACAGAGACAGACAGACAGACACACACACACACACACACACACACACACACACACATACATACACATAGACAGACAGAGACAGACAGACAGACACACACACACACACACACACACACACACACACACACACACACACACACACACACACACACACACACACAAGGTGGACAAAGACAGGATGTTCCAGAGATGGGATAGAGAAACAAGAGGTCACAATTAGAAGTTGAAGACTCATATGAGTCAAAGGGATGTTAGGAAGTATTTCTTCAGTCACAGAGTAGTCAGACAGTGGAAAAGCCTAGAAAGTGAGGTAATGGAGGCGGGAACCATACATAGCTTTAAGACGAGGTATGATAAAGCTCATAGAGTAGGAAGAGAGAGGACCCAGTAGCAACCAGTGAAGAGGCGGGGCCAGGAGCTAGGACTCGACCCTGCAACCACAAATAGGTGAGTACACACACACACATACATTCATACATACATACATACATACATACATACATACATACATACATAGGAGTAAAGGAGAAAGACTGTAGGTACGTCACTCTGACCTTTGACCTATATTACCTGGCATCAACATTCCTGACAATTACCTGTGTATGTTGCGTGGCTAAGTACCAGGTCCTAGTACACGCTAGTATGTGCACACACACACACACACACACGCACACACATGTAAACATGCTTACACATACACTGTGAGACTGACTAAAGTAAACATTACCTGTAATTCACCTGTGACCTGGTCAACCAGGTTATTGGTAGCAGCGGCCAGCCATCAGTCTGCTTGATGCGGCACTTGCTGTAGGTCAACTCAGAGAGTCTTCAGATGGATAGATAGAGACCAGGAGCTGGTGCTCAGCCCTAACAGAAGGTATGTAGGTAGAGAGAGGAAGGGGGATGGAGATAGGTAGAGTGAGGAAGGTGGATGGAGATAGGTAGAGTGAGGAAGGTGGATGGAGATAGGTAGAGTGAGGAAGGTGGATGGAGATAGGTAGAGTGAGGAAGGTGGATGGAGATAGGTAGAGTGGGCGTAAATGCGTTATTTTACGCACAACAATATATGCGTCAATATATGTACAAGTGTATGTTACAGGCACACAGATGTTTAGTGTACGTAACACTTGTGGGCAGCCATCTGGCCCCCCTCTCTCTCTCTCTCTCTCTCGTGCTCCCCCACCTGGCACTACCCTCCCCAACCTGGCATTACCCTTCCCAACTGGCACTACCCTCCCCAACCTGGCATTACCCTTCCCACCTGGCACTACCCTCCCCAACCTGGCACTACCCTCCCCCACCTGGCACTACCCTTCCCACCTGGCACTACCCTCCCCAACCTGGCACTACCCTCCCCCACCTGGCACTACCCTTCCCACCTGGCACTACCCTTCCCACCTGGTACTACCCTCCCCCACCTGGCACTACCCTCCCCACCTGGCACTACCCTCCCCACCTGGCACTACCCTCCCCACCTGGCACTACCCTCCCCAACCTGGCACTACCCTCCCCCACCTGGCACTACCCTTCCCACCTGGCACTACCCTCCCCAACCTGGCACTACCCTCCCCCACCTGGCACTACCCTTCCCACCTGGCACTACCCTACCCACCTGGCACTACCCTCCCCCACCTGGCACTACCCTACCCACCTGGCACTACCCTCCCCACCTGGCACTACCCTTCCCACCTGGCACTACCCTCCCCACCTGGCACTACTCTCCCCACCTGGCACTAACCTCCCCACCTGGCACTACTCTCCCCACCTGGCACTACCCTCCCCAACCTGGCACTACCCTCCCCCACCTGGCACTACCCTTCACACCTGGCACTACCCTCCCCAACCTGGCACTACCCTCCCCCACCTGGTACTACCCTTCCCACCTGGCACTACTCTGCCCACCTTGCACTACCCTCCCCCACCTGGCACTACCCTTCCCACCTGGCACTACCCTCCCCACCTGGCACTACCCTCCCCACCTGGCACTACTCTCCCCACCTGGCACTAACCTCCCCACCTGGCACTACTCTCCCCACCTGGCACTATCCTCCCCACCTGGCATTACCCTTCCCACCTGGCACTACCCTCCCCCACCTGGCACTACCCTCCCCACCTGGCACTACTCTTCCCACCTGCACTACTCTCCCCACCTGGCACTACCCTCCCCAACCTGGCACTACCCTTCCCACCTGGCACTACCCTCCCCACCTGGCACTACCCTTCCCACCTGGCACTACCCTCCCCACCTGGCACTACTCTCCCCACCTGGCACTAACCTCCCCACCTGGCACTACTCTCCCCACCTGGCACTATCCTCCCCACCTGGCATTACCCTTCCCACCTGGCACTACCCTCCCCCACCTGGCACTACCCTCCCCACCTGGCACTACTCTTCCCACCTGGCACTAGTCTCCCCACCTGGCACTACCCTCCCCAACCTGGCACTACCCTTCCCACCTGGCACTACCCTTCCCACCTGGCACTACCCTCCCCCACCTGGCACTACCCTTCCCACCTGGCACTACCCTCCCCAACCTGGCACTACCCTCCCCCACCTGGCACTACCCTACCCACCTGGCACTACTCTTCCCACCTGGCACTACCTTCCCCCACCTGGCCCTACCATCCCCACCTGGCACTACCCTCCCCACCTGGCACTACCCTTCCCACCTGGCACTACCCTCCCCACCTGGCACTACTCTCCCCACCTGGCACTAACCTCCCCACCTGGCACTACTCTCCCCACCTGGCACTACCCTCCCCAACCTGGCACTACCCTCCCCCACCTGGCACTACCCTTCCCACCTGGCACTACCCTCCCCAACCTGGCACTACCCTCCCCCACCTGGCACTACCCTTCCCACCTGGCACTACCCTTCCCACCTGGCACTACCCTCCCCCACATGGCACTACCCTTCCCACCTGGCACTACCCTCCCCACCTGGCACTACCCTCCCCCACCTGGCACTACTCTCCCCACCTGGCACTAACCTCCCCACCTGGCACTACTCTCCCCACCTGGCACTATCCTCCCCACCTGGCATTACCCTTCCCACCTGGCACTACCCTCCCCCACCTGGCACTACCCTCCCCACCTGGCACTACTCTTCCCACCTGGCACTACTCTCCCCACCTGGCACTACCCTCCCCAACCTGGCACTACCCTTCCCACCTGGCACTACCCTCCCCACCTGGCACTACCCTTCCCACCTGGCATTACTCTCCCCACCTGGCACTACTCTCCCCACCTGGCACTAACCTCCCCACCTGGCACTACTCTCCCCACCTGGCACTATCCTCCCCACCTGGCATTACCCTTCCCACCTGGAACTACTCTCCCCACCTGGCACTATCCTCCCCACCTGGCACTACTCTTCCCACCTGGCACTAGTCTCCCCACCTGGCACTACCCTCCCCAACCTGGCACTACCCTTCCCACCTGGCACTACCCTTCCCACCTGGCACTACCCTCCCCCACCTGGCACTACCCTTCCCACCTGGCACTACCCTCCCCACCTGGCACTACTCTCCCCACCTGGCACTCACCTCCCCACCTGGCACTACTCTCCCCACCTGGCACTATCCTCCCCACCTGGCATTACCCTTCCCACCTGGCACTACCCCGTCACCTGGCACTACCCTCCCCACCTGGCACTACTCTTCCCACCTGGCACTACTCTCCCAACCTGGCACTACCCTCCCCAACCTGGCACTACCCTTCCCACCTGGCACTACCCTTCCCACCTGGCACTACCCTCCCCCACCTGGCACTACCCTTCCCACCTGGCACTACCCTCCCCACCTGGCACTACTCTCCCCACCTGGCACTAACCTCTCCACCTGGCACTACTCTCCCCACCTGGCACTATCCTCCCCAACTGGCATTACCCTTCCCACCTGGCACTTCCCTCCCCCACCTGGCACTACCCTCCCCACCTGGCACTACTCTTCCCACCTGGCACTACTCTCCCCACCTGGCACTACCCTCCCGAACCTGGCACTACCCTTCCCACCTGGCACTACCCTTCCCACCTGGCACTACCCTCCCCACCTGGCACTACCCTCCCCCACCTGGCACTACCCTTCCCACCTGGCACTACCCTTCCCACCTGGCACTACCCTCCCCCACCTGGCACTACCCTTCCCACCTGGCACTACCCTCCCCCACCTGGCACTAACCTCCCCACCTGGCACTACTCTCCCCACCTGGCACTATCCTCCCCACCTGGCATTACCCTTCCCACCTGGCACTACCCTCCCCCATCTGGCACTACTCTCCCCACCTGGCACTAACCTCCCCACCTGGCACTACTCTCCCCACCTGGCACTAACCTCCCCACCTGGCACTACTCTCCCCACCTGGCACTCCGCTCCCCACCTGGCACTACTCTCCCCACCTGGCACTAACCTCCCCACCTGGCACTACTCTCCCCACCTGGCACGATCCTCCCCACCTGGCATTACCCTTCCCACCTGGCACTACCCTTCCGACCTGGCACTACCATTCCCACCTGGCACTACCCTTCTCACCTGGGACTACCCTTTCCAGATGGCATTACACTCCCCCACGTGGCACTACCCTCCCCACCTGGCACTTCTCTCCCCACCTGGCACTATCCTCCCCACCTGGCATTACCCTTTCCACCTGGCACTATCCTCCCCCACCTGGCGCTACACTTCCGACCTGACACTACCATTCCCACCTAGCACTACCCTTCCCACCTGACACTACCCTTCTCACCTGGCATTACACTCCCCCACCTGGTTCTGGCCTCCCCACCTGGCACTACCCTTCCCACCTGGTACTACCCTCCCCACCTGGCACTTCTCTCCCCACCTGGCACTGCCCTCCCCCACCTGGCACTACCCTTGCCACCTAACACTACCCTTCCCACCTGGCACTACCCTTCCCATCTGGCACTACCCTCCCCAACCTGGCACTACAATTCCCACATGGCACTAACCTTTCCACCTGGCACTACCCTCCCCCACCTGGCACTACCCTTCCCACCTGGCACTACCCTCCCCACCTGGCACTACTCTCCCCACCTGGCACTATCCTCCCCACCTGGCACTACTCTCCCCACCTGGCACTATCCTCCCCACCTGGCATTACCCTTCCCACCTGGCACTACCCTCCCCCACCTGGCATTACCCTCCCCACCTCGCACTACTCTCCCCCACCTGGCACTCCCCTTCCCACCTGGCACTACCCTCCCCACCTGGCACTACCCTCCCCACCTGGCACTACCCTCCCCACCTGGCACTAACCTCCCCATCTGGCACTACTCTCCCCACCTGGCATTATCCTCCCCACCTGGCATTACCCTTCCCACCTGGCACTACCCTTCCGACCTGGCACTACCATTCCCACCTGGCACTACCCTTCTCACCTGGGACTACCCTTTCCAGATGGCATTACACTCCCCCACCTGGCACTACCCTCCCCACCTGGCACTTCTCTCCCCACCTGGCACTATCCTCCCCACCTGGCATTACCCTTTCCACCTGACACTATCCTCCCCCACCTGGCGCTACACTTCCGACCTGGCACTACCATTCCCACCTAGCACTAACCTTCCCACCTGACACTACCCTTCCCACCTGGCATTACACTCCCCCACCTGGTTCTGGCCTCCCCACCTGGCACTACCCTTCCCACCTGGTACTACCCTCCCCACCTGGCACTTCTCTCCCCAATTGGCACTGCCCTCCCCTACCTGGCACTACCCTTGCCATTTAACACTACCCTTCCCACCTGGCGCTACCCTTCCCGTCTGGCACTACCCTCCCCAACCTGGCACTACAATTCCCACATGGCACTAACCTTCCCACCTGGCACTACCCTCCCCCACCTGGCACTACCCTTCCCACCTGGCACTACCCTCCCCACCTGCCACTACTCTCCCCACCTGGCACTAACCTCCCCACCTGGCACTACTCTCCCCACCTGGCACTATCCTCCCCACCTGGCATTAACCTTCCCACCTGGCACTACCCTCCCCCACCTGGCACTACCCTCCACACCTCGCACTACTCTCCCCCACCTGGCACTACCCTTCCCACCTGGCACTACCCTCCCCCACCTGGCACTAACCTCCCCACCTGGCACTACTCTCCCCACCTGGCATTATCCTCCCCACCTGGCATTACCCTTCCCACCTGGCACTACCCTTCCGACCTGGCACTACCATTCCCACCTGGCACTACCCTTCTCACCTGGGACTACCCTTTCCAGATGGCATTACACTCCCCCACCTGGCACTACCGTCCCCACCTGGCACTACTCTCCCCCACCTGGCACTATCCTCCCCACCTGGCATTACCCTTTCCACCTGACACTATCCTCCCCCACCTGGTGCTACACTTCCGACCTGGCACTACCATTCCCACCTAGCACTAACCTTCCCACCTGACACTACCCTTCCCACCTGGCATTACACTCCCCCACCTGGTTCTGGTCTCCCCACCTGGCACTACCCTTCCCACCTGGTACTACCCTCCCCACCTGGCACTTCTCTCCCCACCTGGCACTGCCCTCCCCCACCTGGCACTACCCTTGCCACCTAACACTACCCTTCCCACCTGGCGTTACCCTCCCCACCTGGCACTACCCTTCCCACCTGGTACTAACCTCCCCACCTGGCACTTCTCTCCCCACCTGGCACTGCCCTCCCCCACCTGGCACTACCCTTGTCACCTAACACTACCCTTCCCACCTGGCGTTACCCTTCCCATCTGGCACTACCCTCCCCAACCTGGCACTACAATTCTCACATGGCACTAACCTTCCCACCTGGCATTACCCTTCCTCACCTGGCACTAACCTTCCCACCTGGCATTACCCTCACAGACCTGGCACTGTACTCCCCACCTGACACTACTCTCCCGCGCCTGGCACTACTCTCCCCCACCAGGCACTACCTCCCCCACCTGGCACTACCCTCCCCCACCTGGCACTACCCTCCCCCACCTGGCACTACCATCCCCCACCAGGCACTTCCCTCCCCACCTGGCACTACCCTCCCCCACCTGGCACTACCCTCCCCCACCTGGCACTACCTTCCCCCACCTGGCACTACCCTCCCCCACCTGGCACTACCCTCCCCCACCTGGCACTACCCTCCCCCACCTGGCACTACCCTCCCCCACCTGCCACTACCCTCCCCCACATGGCACTACCCTCCACCTGGCACTACTCTACCCCACCTGGCACTACCCTCCCCCACCTGGCACTACTCTCCCCAACCTGGCACTACCCTCCCCACCTGGCACTACTCTCCCCACTTGGCACTACTCTCCCCCACCTGGCACTACCCTCCCCCACCTGGCACTACTCTCCCCCACCTGGCACTACTCTCCCCCACCTGGCACTACTCTCCCCCCACCTGGCACTACTCTCCCCCACCTGGCACTACTCTCCCCCACCTGGCACTACTCTCCCCCACCTGGCACTACCCTCCCCCACCTGGCACTACTCTCCCCCACCTGGCACTACTCTCCCCACCTGGCACTACTCTCCCCCACCTGGCACTACCCTCCCCCACCTGGCACTACTCTCCCCCACCATGCACCATCAGCATCGTCAGGTAAGACTCCAGCTCCAGAAAATCACTATCGCTCTCACTGCCTCCCCTCCTCTCTTTCTTCCCTCCCTCCCTCTCTCTCTCTCTCTCTCTCTCTCTCTCTCTCTCTCTCTCTCTCTCTCTCTCTCTCTCTCTCTCTCTCTCTCTCTCTCTCTCTCTCTCTCTCTCTCTCTCTCTCTCTCTCTCTGTCTATTGCTGCCTCTTGCCCATCTATTGTTATAAATCTATCGATCACTGGTACTAAGTCACAGATAATAGATGTTTGATCTCCTTGGCACCGCTATGTGTGCACTCTTGGCACTGCTACTTGTGCACTCCTGGCACCGCTATGTGTGCACTCTTGGCACTGCTACTTGTGCACTCCTGGCACCGCTATGTGTGCACTCTTGGCACTGCTACTTGTGCACTTCTGGCACCGCTACTTGTGCACTCTTGGCACTGCTATTTGTGCACTCCTGGCACCGCTACTTGTGCACTCTTGGCACTGCTACTTGTGCACTCTTGGCACTGCTACTTGTGCACTCCTGGCACTGCTACTTGTGCACTCTTGGCACTGCTATTTGTGCACTTCTGGCACCGCTACTTGTGCACTCTTGGCACTGCTACTTGTGCACTCTTGGCACTGCTACTTGTGCACTCCTGGCACCGCTATGTGTGCACTCTTGGCACTGCTACTTGTGCACTTCTGGCACCGCTACTTGTGCACTCTTGGCACTGCTACTTGTGCACTCTTGGCACTGCTACTTTTGCACTCCTGGCACTGCTACTTGTGCACTCTTGGCACTGCTACTTGTGCACTCTTGGCACTATTACTTGTGCACTCTTGGCACTGCTACTTGTGCACTCTTGGCATTGCTACTTGTGCACTCCTGGCACTGCTACTTGTGCACTCTTGTCACTGCAACTTGTGCACTTCTGGCACCGCTACTTGTGCACTCTTGGCACTGCTACTTGTGCACTCTTGGCACTGCTACTTGTGCACTCCTGGCACCGCTATGTGTGCACTCTTGGCACTGCTACTTATGCACTCCTGGCACCGCTATGTGTGCACTCTTGGCACTGCTACTTGTGCACTCCTGGCACCGCTATGTGTGCACTCTTGGCACTGCTGCTTGTTCACTCATGGCACCGATACTTATGCACTTTTGGCACTGCTACTTGTGCACTCTTGGCACTGCTACTTGTGCACTTCTGGCACCACTACTTGTGCACTCTTGGCACTGCTACTTGTGCACTCTTGGCACTGCTACTTGTGCACTCTTGGCACTGCTACTTGTGCACTCTTGGCACTGCTACTTGTGCACTTCTGGCACTGCTACTTATGCACTTTTGGCACTGCTACTTGTGCACTTCTGGCACCGCTACTTGTGCACTCTTGGCACTGCTACTTGTGCACTCCTGGCACTGCTACTTGTGCACTCTTGGCACTGCTACTTGTGCACTCTTGGCACTGCTACTTGTGCACTCTCGGCACCGCTACTTGTGCACTCGTGGCACTGCTACTTGTGCACTCTTGGCACTGCTACTTGTGCACTCTTAGCACTGCTACTTGTGCACTCCTGGCACTGCTACTTGTGCACTCTTGGCACTATTACTTGTGCACTCTTGGCACCGTTACTTGTGCATTCTTGGCACTGCTACTTGTGCACTCTTGGCACCGCTACTTGTGCACTCTTGGCACTGCTACTTGTGCACTCTCAGCACTGCTACTTGTGCACTCTTGGCACTGCTACTTGTGCACTCCTGGCACTGCTACTTGTGCACTTTGCACTATTACTTGTGCACTCTTGGCACTACCTCTTTTGCATTCTTGGCACTGTCTCTTGTGTACTCTTGGCACTGCTACTTGTGCACTCTTTGCACTATTACTTGTGCACTCTTGGCACTATTACTTGTGCACTCTTGACACCGCTACTTGTGCACTCCTGGCACAATTACTTGTGCACTCTTGGCACTGCTACTTATGCACTCTTGGCACTGCTACTTGTGCACTCCTGGCACTGCTATTGTGCACTCTTGGCACTGCTACTTGTGCTCTTCTGGCACCGCTACTTGTACACTCTTGGTACTGCTACTTGTGCACTCTTGGCACTGCTACTTGTGCACTCCTGGCACCGCTATGTGTGCACTCTTGGCACTGCTACTTGTGCACTCATGGCACCGCTATTTATGCACTTTTGGCACTGCTACTTGTGCACTCTTGGCACTGCTACTTGTGCACTTCTGGCACTGCTACTTGTGCACTCTTGGCACTGCTACTTGTGCACTTCTGGCACTGCTACTTGTGCACTCTTGGCACTGCTACTTGTGCACTCTTGGCACTGCTACTTGTGCACTCTCGGCACCGCTACTTGTGCACTCGTGGCACTGCTACTTGTGCACTCTTGGCACTGCTACTTGTGCACTCTTAGGACTGCTACTTGTGCACCCCTGGCACTGCTACTTGTGCACTCTTGGCACTATTACTTGTGCACTCTTGGCACCGTTACTTGTGCATTCTTGGCACTGCTACTTGTGCACTCTTGGCACCGCTACTTGTGCGCTCTTGGCACTGCTACTTGTGCACTCTCAGCACTGCTACTTGTGCACTCTTGGCACTGCTACTTGTGCACTCCTGGCACTGCTACTTGTGCACTTTGCACTATTACTTGTGCGCTCTTGGCACTACCTCTTTTGCATTCTTGGCACTGTCTCTTGTGTACTCTTGGCACTGCTACTTGTGCACTCTTTGCACTATTACTTGTGCACTCTTGGCACTATTACTTGTGCACTCTTGACACCGCTACTTGTGCACTCCTGGCACAATTACTTGTGCACTCTTGGCACTGCTACTTGTGCACTCTTGGCACTGCTACTTGTGCACTCCTGGCACTGCTATTGTGCACTCTTGGCACTGCTACTTGTGCTCTTCTGGCACCGCTACTTGTACACTCTTGGTACTGCTACTTGTGCACTCTTGGCACTGCTACTTGTGCACTCCTGGCACCGCTATGTGTGCACTCTTGGCACTGCTACTTGTGCACTCATGGCACCGCTATTTATGGACTTTTGGCACTGCTACTTGTGCACTCTTGGCACTGCTACTTGTGCACTTCTGGCACCGCTACTTGTGCACTCTTGGCACTGCTACTTGTGCACTCTTGGCACCGCTATTTATGCACTTTTGGCACTGCTACTTGTGCACTCTTGGCACTGCTACTTGTGCACTTCTGGCACTGCTACTTGTGCACTCTTGGCACTGCTACTTGTGCACTCTTGGCACTGCTACTTGTGCACTCTTGGCACTGCTACTTTTGCACTTCTGGCACCGCTACTTGTTCACTCTTGGCTCTGCTACTTGTGCACTCTTGGCACTGCTACTTGTGCACTCTTGGCACCGCTACTTGTGCACTCTTGGCACTGCTACTTGTGCACTTCTGGCACTGCTACTTGTGCACTCTTGGCACTGCTACTTGTGCACTCCTGGCACTGCTGCTTGTGCACTCTTGGCACTATTACTTGTGCACTCTTGGCACTATTACTTGTGCACTCTTGGCACTGCTACTTGTGCACTCTTGGCACTGCTACTTGTGCACTCTTGGCACTGCTACTTGTGCACTCTTGGCACTGCTACTTGTGCACTTCTGGCACCGCTACTTGTTCACTCTTGGCTCTGCTACTTGTGCACTCTTGGCACTGCTACTTGTGCACTCTTGGCACCGCTACTTGTGCACTCTTGGCACTGCTACTTGTGCACTTTTGGCACTGCTACTTGTGCACTCTTGGCACTGCTACTTGTGCACTCCTGGCACTGCTGCTTGTGCACTCTTGGCACTATTACTTGTGCACTCTTGGCACTATTACTTGTGCACTCTTGGCACTGCTACTTGTGCACTCTTGGCACTGCTACTTGTGCACTCTTGGCACCGCTGCTTGTGCACTCCTGGTACTGCTATTTGTACACTCTTGGTACTGCTACTTGTGCACTCTTGGCACTACCTCTTGTGCACTCTTGGCACTGTCACTTGTGTACTCTTGGCACTGCTACTTGTGCACTCTTTGCACTACCTCTTGTGCACGCTTGGCATTGTCTCTTGTGGCAGTAGTGTGTATGTGTGAGTGTGTGTGTGTACTCACCTAATTGTGGTTGCAGGGGTCGATACTCAGCTCCTGGCCCCGCCTCTTCACTGATCGCTACTAGGTCCTCTCCCTCTCTGCTTCCTGAGCTTTGTCAAACCTGTCCTTAAAACTATGTATGGTTCCTGCCTCCACTACATCACTTGCTAGGCTATTCCACTTTCTGACGACTCTATTACTGAAGAAATACTTCCTAACGTCCCTGTGACTCGTCTGAGTCTTCAGCTTCCAGTTGTGACCCCCTTGTTTCTGTGTCCCCTCTCTGGAACATTCTGTCTCTGTCCACCTTGTCTATTCCCCGCAGTATCTTGTATGTCGTTATCATGTCTCCCCTGACCCTTCTGTCCACCAGTGTCGTCAATCCGATTTCCCTCAACCTTTCCTCGTACGACATTCCCCTGAGCTCTGGGATTAGCCTTGTTGCAAACCTTTGTACTTTCTCTAACTTCTTGACGTGCTTGACCAGGTGTGGGTTCCAGACTGGTGCTGCATACTCCAGTATGGGCCTAACATACACAGTGTACAGTGTCTTGAACGATTCCTTATTAAGGTATCGGAACGCTATTCTCAGGTTTGCCAGGCGCCCGTATGCTGCAGCGGTTATTTGGTTGATGTGTGCCTCCGGTGATGTGCTCGGTGTTATGCTCACCCCAAGGTCTTTCTCCCTGAGTGAGGTCTGTAGTCTTTGTCCACCGCCTGGAGTGTTAGTGTGGCAGTGTGTGGCAGTGTGTACCAGGGTGCACATACACCGCCTGGAGTGTTAAGGTGGCAGTGTGTGGCAGTGTGCACCAGGGTGCACATACACTGCCTGGAGTGTTAGGGTGGCAGTGTGTGGCAGTGTGCACCAGGGTGCACATACACCGCCTGGAGTGTTAGGGTGGCAGTGTGTACCAGGGTGCACATACACCGCCTGGAGTGTTAGGGTGGCAGTGTGTGACAGTGTGCACCAGGGTGTACATACACCGCCTGGAGTGTTAGGGTGGCAGTGTGTGGCAGTGTGCACCAGGGTGCACATACACCGCCTGGAGTTTTAGGGTGGCAGTGTGTGGCAGTGTGTGGCAGTGTGTGGCAGTGTGCACCAGGGTGCACATACACCGCCTGGAGTGTTAGGGTGGCAGTGTGTGGCAGTGTGCACCAGGGTGCACATACACCGCCTGGAGTGTTAGGGTGGCAGTGTGTGACAGTGTGTACCAGGGTGCACATACACCGCCTGGAGTGTTAGGGTGGCAGTGTGTGGCAGTGTGCACCAGGGTGCACATACACCGCCTGGAGTTTTAGGGTGGCAGTGTGTGGCAGTGTGTGGCAGTGTGCACCAGGGTGCACATACACCGCCTGGAGTGTTAGGGTGGCAGTGTGTGGCAGTGTGCACCAGGGTGCACATACACCGCCTGGAGTGTTAGGGTGGCAGTGTGCACCAGGGTGCACTTACACCGCCTGGAGTGTTAGGGTGGCAGTGTGTGGCAGTGTGTACCAGGGTGCACATACACCGCCTGGAGTGTTAGGGTGGCAGTGTGTGGCAGTGTGTACCAGGGTGCACATACACTGCCTGGAGTGTTAGGGTGGCAGTGTGTGGCAGTGTGCACCAGGGTGCACATACACCGCCTGGAGTGTTAGGGTGGCAGTGTGTGGCAGTGTGTACCAGGGTGCACATACACCACCTGGAGTGTTAGGGTGGCAGTGTGTGGCAGTGTGTGGCAGTGTGCACCAGGGTGCACATACACCGCCTGGAGTGTTAGGGTGGCAGTGTGTGGCAGTGTGCACCAGGGTGCACATACACCGCCTGGAGTGTTAGGGTGGCAGTGTGTGGCAGTGTGCACCAGGGTGCACATACACCGCCTGGAGTGTTAGGGTGGCAGTGTGTGGCAGTGTGCACCAGGGTGCACATACACTGCATGGAGTGTTAGGGTGGCAGTGTGTGGCAGTGTGCACCAGGGTGCACATACACCGCCTGGAGTGTTAGGGTGGCAGTGTGTGGCAGTGTGCACCAGGGTGCACATACACCGCCTGGAGTGTTAGGGTGGCAGTGTGTGGCAGTGTGTACCAGGGTGCACATACACCGCCTGGAGTGTTAGGGTGGCAGTGTGTGGCAGTGTGCACCAGGGTGCACATGCACCGCCTGGAGTGTTAGGGTGGCAGTGTGTGGCAGTGTGCACCAGGGTGCACATACACCGCCTGGAGTGTTAGGGTGGCAGTGTGTGGCAGTGTGTACCAGGGTGCACATACACCGCCTGGAGTGTTAGGGTGGCAGTGTGTGGCAGTGTGCACCAGGGTGCACATACACCGCCTGGAGTGTTAGGGTGGCAGTGTGTGGCAGTGTGCACCAGGGTGCACATGCACCGCCTGGAGTGTTAGGGTGTCAGTGTGTGGCAGTGTGCACCAGGGTGCACATACACCGCCTGGAGTGTTAGGGTGGCAGTGTGTGGCAGTGTGTACCAGGATGCACATACACCGCCTGGAGTGTTAGGGTGGCAGTGTGTGGCAGTGTGTACCAGGGTGCACATACACCGCCTGGAGTGTTAGGGTGGCAGTGTGTGGCAGTGTGCACCAGGGTGCACATACACCGCCTGGAGTGTTAGGGTGGCAGTGTGTGGCAGTGTGCACCAGGTTGCACATACACCGCCTGGAGTGTTAGGGTGGCAGTGTGTGGCAGTGTGCACCAGGGTGCACATGCACCGCCTGGAGTGTTAGGGTGGCAGTGTGTGGCAGTGTGCACCAGGGTGCACATACACCGCCTGGAGTGTTAGGGTGGCAGTGTGTGGCAGTGTGCACCAGGTTGCACATACACCGCCTGGAGTGTTAGGGTGGCAGTGTGTGGCAGTGTGCACCAGGGTACACATACACTGCCTGGAGTGTTAGGGTGGCAGTGTGTGGCAGTGTGCACCAGGGTGCACATACACCGCCTGGAGTGTTAGGGTGGCAGTGTGTGGCAGTGTGTGGCAGTGTGCACCAGGGTGCACATACACCACCTGGAGTTTTAAAGATGTATTTATGTATGAATTACGGAGATCCAGGGAGATAAAACAGAGTGAAGCTCCCTGTGTTCTCCCTACCTCCTTCACTTACCACTTTTGTCTCCCTTACCACTACTGTCTCCCTTACTACTGTTGTCTCCCTTGCTACTGTTGCCTAGCTTGCTACTGTTGTCTCCCTTACTGCTGTTGTCCCCTTACCACTGTTGTCTCCCTTACTACTATTGTCTCCCCTGCTACTGTTATCTCCCTTGTTACTGTTGCCTCATTTACTACTGTTGTCTCCCTTACTATTGTTGTTTCCCTTACTACTGTTGTTTCCCTTACTACTGTTGTCTCCCTTACTACTGTTGCCTCCCTTACTACTGTTGTCTCTCTTACTACTGTTATCTCCCTTGTTACTGTTGCCTCCCTTACTACTGTTGCCTCCCTTACTACTGTTGTTACCCTTACTCCTGTTGTCTCCCCTGCTACTCTTATCTCCCTTGTTATTGTTGCCTCCCTTACTACTGTTCTCTGACTTACTACTGTTGTCACCCTTACTACTGTTGTCTCCCCTGCTACAATTATCTCCCTTGTTACTGTTGCCTCCCTTACTACTGTTGTCTCCCTTACTATTGTTGTCTCCCTTACTACTGTTTTCTCCCATACTATTGTTATCTCATTTACTACTGTTGTCTCCCTTACTATTGTTATCTCCCTTACTACTGTTGTCTCCCTTACTACTGTTGTCTCCCTTACTACTGTTGTTTCCCTTACTACTGTTGCCTCCCTTGCTACTGTTGTCTCCCTTCTGTTATCTCCTTTACTACCGTTGTCTCCCTTACTATTGTTATCTCCCTTACTACTGTTGTCTCCCTTACTACTGTTGTCACCCTTACTACTGTTGTCTCCCTTACTACTGTTGTCACCCTTACTGCTGTTGTCTCCCTTACTACTGTTGTCTCCCTTACTACTGTTGTCTTCCTTACTACTGTTGTCTCCTTTACTACTGTTATCTCAGATACTACTGTTGTCTCCCTTACTACTGTTGTCTACCTTACTACTGTTGTCTCCCTTACTACTGTTGTCTACCTTACTACTGTTGTCTCCCTGCTACTGTTGTCTCCCTTACTACTATTGTCTCCCTTACTACTGTTCTCTCCCTTACTACTTTTGTCTCCCTTACTACTATTGTCTCCCTTACTACTGTTCTCTCCCTTACTACTGTTGTCTCCCTTACTACTGTTCTCTCCCTTACTACTGTTGTCTCCCTTACTACTGTTGTCTCCCTTACTTCTGTTCTCTATCTTACTACTATTGTCTCCCTTACTAATGTTCTCTCCCTTGCTACTGTTCTCTCCCTTACTACTGTTCTCTCCCTTACTACTGTTGTCTCCCTTACTACTGTTCTCTCCCTTACTACTATTGTCTCCCTTACTACTGTTCTCTCCCTTACTACTGTTCTCTCCCTTACTACTGTTGTCTCCCTTACTACTGTTGTCTCCCTTACTAATGTTGTCTCCCTTGCAACTGTTGTCTCCCTTACTACTGTTGTCTCACTTACTACTGTTGTCTCCCTTACTACTGTTCTCTACCTTACTACTGTTGTCTCCCTTACTACTGTTGTCTCCCTTACTACTGTTCTCTCCCTTACTACTATTGTCTCCCTTACTACTGTTCTCTTCCTTACTACTGCTGTCTCCCTTACTACTGTTGTCTCCCTTACTACTGTTGTCTCACTTACTACTATTGTCTCCCTTACTACTGTTGTCTCCCTTACTACTGTTCTCTTCCTTACTACTGTTGTCTCCCTTACTACTGTTGTCTCCCTTACAACTGTTGTCTACCTTACTACTGTTGTCTACCTTACTACTGTTCTCTTCCTTACTACTATTGTCTCCCTTACTACTGTTGTCTCCCTTACTACTGTTGTCTCCCTTACTACTGTTGTCTCCCTTGCAACTGTTGTCTCCCTTACCCCTCTTGTCTCCCTTACTGCTGTTGTTTCCCTTACGACTCTTGTCTATTTACTGTTATCTGTTGTCTCCCCACAATACTGTTATCTGTTGTCTCCCCACAATACTGTTATCTGTTGTTTCCCCAAAATACTGCTATCTGTTGTCTCCCCACAATACTGTTATCTGTTGTTTCCCTACAATTCTGTTATCTGTTGTCTCCCCAAAATACTGCTATCTGTTGTCTCCCCACAATACTGTTATCTGTTGTTTCCCCACTATACTGTTATCTGTTGTCTCCCCAAAATACTGCTATCTGTTGTCTCCCCACAATACTGTTATCTGTTGTTTCCCCACAATACTGTTATCTGTTGTCTCCCCAAAATACTGTTATCTGTTGTCTCCCCAAAATACTGTTATCTGTTGTCTCCCCACAATACTGTTATCTGTTGTTTCCCCACAATACTGTTATCTGTTGTTTCCCCACAATATTGTTATCTGTTGTTTCCTACAATACTGTTATCTGTTGTCTCCCCAAAGTACTGTTATCTGTTGTCTCCTACAATACTGCTATCTGTTGTCTCCCAACAATACTGTTATCTGTTGTGTCCCCACAATACTGTTATCTGTTGTGTCCTCACAATACTGTTATCTGTTGTCTCCCGCAATGCTGTTATCTGTTGTTTTCCCACATTACCGTTATCTGTTGTTTCCCCACAATTCTGTTATCTGTTATCTCCCCACAATACTGTTATCTGTTGTTTCCCCACATTACTGTTATCTGTTGTCTCCCCACAATACTATTATCTGTTGTCTCCCACAATACTGTTATCTGTTGTTTCCCCACATTACTGTTATCTGCTGTCTCCCCCAATACTGTTATCTGTTGTCTCCCACAATACTGTTATCTGTTGTCTCCCACAATACTGTTATCTGTTGTCTCGCCCAGTACAGTTATCTGTTGTCTCCCACAATACTGTTATCTGTTGTCTCCCGCAATACTGTTATCTGTTGTCTCCTACAATACTGTTATCTGTTGTCTCCTACAATAATGTTATCTGTTGTCTCCCATAATACTGTTATCTGTTGATAATCTCAGTGGAACTTCGTCAACACACACACACACACACACACACACACACACACACACACACACACACACACACACACACACACACACACACACAAACACACACACACACACACACACGCACTGCACACACACACACACACACACACACACACACACACACACACACACACACACACACACACACACACACACACACACACACACACACACACACACACGCACTGCACACACACACACACACACACACACACACACACACACACACACACACACACACACAGGTTTGGTACACGAATGCGGATGGATTAACGAATAAATATGAGGAGTGGCAAGAAAGAATCAATGAGAAGTCCCCAGACATCATAGCAGTTACAGAAACGAAACTCACTGAGATAATAACAGATGCAATATTCCCACCAGAATATCAAATCATGAGGAAAGACAGAAGGCACAGTGGGGGGAGGAGGGGTTGCACTGCTGGTAAAAAACCGATGGAAATTCGAGAAAATTGGAGGCATACACGAGACTGGAGAAAGGGACTACATGGTAGGAAAACTTCAGTCTGGGGAGCACAGGGTAGTCATTGCAGTGATGTATAATCCACCACAGAACTGCAGGAGGCCAAGAGAGGAATATGAAGAGAGCAACAGAGCAATGGTGGACACACTTGCTGAGGTGGCAAGAAGAGCTCACTCCAGCAGAGCAAAGTTGCTGGTTATGGGCGATTTCAACCACAGGGAGATTGACTGGGAAAATCTGGAGCCACATGGGGGTCCCGAAACATGGAGAGTCAAGATGATGGATGTGGTACTGGAAAACCTCATGCACCAACATGATAAGGACACTACCAGAGTGAGAGGGGAGGACGAACCAGCATGACTGGACCTTGTGTTCACCCTGGGCAGTTCAGACATTGAGGACATCACATATGAGAGTCCCCTAGGAGCTAATGACCACGTGGTTCTTTGCTTTGAATACATAGTAGAGTTACAAGTGGAGAGGGTAACAGGAGTTGAATGGGAAAAGCCAGACTATAAAAGAGGGGATTACATGGGTTTGAGGAACTTCCTGCAGGAGGTTCAGTGGGACAGAGAACTGGTAGGAAAGTCAGTAAACGAAATGATGGAATATGTAACAACAAAGGGCAACAGAAATAATGTGAAGATCAGAACAAGCCCCTGCTTTACCCGACGGTGTAAGGAGGCAAAAACTAAGTGCAATAGAGAATGGAAAAAGTACAGAAGGCATAGAACATATAAAAATAGGGAGATTAGTCGCAGAGCCAGGAACGAGTATTCACAGGTAAGGATGGAGGCCCAGCGACAGTATGAAAATAACATAGAATAGAAAGTCAAGTCTGACCCGAAACTGTTGTATAGCCACATCAGGAGGAAGGCAACAGTCAAAGACCAGGTGATCAGACTGAGGACAGAAGGTGGGGAACTCACACGAAACAATCAGGAGGTATGGGAGGAGCTAAACAGGAGATTTAAGGAAGTTTTTGCAGTAGAGACAGGAAGGGCTCTGGGAAGACAGCACAGAGGGGAACGTCAACAGGGAATATACCAACAAGTGTTAGATGACATACGAACTACGGAGGAGGAGGTGCAGAAGTGACCTTGATACCTCAAAGGCGATGGGACCGGACAACATCTCCCCGTCGGTCCTTAAAGAAGGAGCAGAGATGCTGTGCGTGCCCCTAACCACAATCTTCAATACATTCCTTGAAACTGTGCAACTACCTGAGATATGGAAGACGGCAAATGTAGTCCCCATTTTTAAGAAAGGAGACAGAAACGAGGCACTAAACTACAGACCTGTGTCTCTGACATGTATTGTGTGCAAAGTCATGGAGAAGATTATCAGGAGGAGAGTGGTGGAGCACCTGGAATGGAACAAGATAATAAATGACAACCTGCATGGATTCATGGAAGGTAAATCCTGTGTCACAGACCTTCTGGAGTTTTATGACAAGGTAACAGAAATAAGACACGAGAGAGAGAGGGGTGGGTGGATTGCATTTTCCTGGACTGCAGGAAGGCCTTCGACACAGTTCCTCACAAGAGATTAGTGCAGAAGCTGGAGGATCAGGCACATATAACAGGGAGGGCACTGCAATGGATCAAAGAATACCTGACAGGGAGGCAACAACGAGTCATGGTACGTGAAGAGGTATCACAGTGGGCGCCTGTGACGAGCGGGGTCCCACAGGGGTCAGTTCTAGGACCAGTGCTATTTTTGATATATGTGAATGACATGATGGAAGGGATAGAATCTGAAGTGTCCCTATTCACAGATGATGTGAAGTTGATGAGAAGAATTAAATCGGATGAGAATCAGGCAGGACTACAAAGAGACCTGGACAGACTGGACACGTGGTCCAGAAACTGGCTTCTCGAATTCAGCCCTGCCAAATATAAAGTCACGAAGATTGGGGAAGGGCAAAGAAGACCACAGACAGAGTATAGGTTAAGTGGACAAAGACTACAAACCTCACTCAGGGAGAAAGATCTTGGGGGTGACCATAACACCGAGCACGTCACCGGAGGCACACATCAATCAAATAACTGCTGCGGCATACGGGCGCCTGGCAAACCTGAGAATAACGTTCCGATACCTTAATAAGGAATCGTTCACGACACTGTACACTGTGTACGTTAGGCCCATACTGGAGTATGCAGCACCAGTCTGGAACCCACACCTGGTCAACCACGTCAAGAAGTTAGTGAAAGTACAAAGATTTGCAACAAGGCTAGTTCCAGAGCTCAGGGGAATGTCCTACGATGAAAGGTTCAGGGAAATCGGATTGACGACACTGGAGGACAGAAGGGTCAGGGGAGACATGATAACGACATACATGATACTGCTGGGAATAGATAAGGTGGACAGAGACAGAATGTTCCAGAGAGGGGACACAAAAGCAAGGGGTCAAAATTGGAAGCTGAAGACTCAGACGAGTCACAGGGATGTTAAGAAGTATTTCTTTAGTCATAGAGTCGTCAGGAAGTGGAATAGCCTAACAAGTGACGTAGTGGAGGCAGGAACCATACATAGCTTTAAGACGAGGTATGACAAAGCTCAGGAAGCAGAGAGAGAGAGGACCTAGTAACGATTAGTGAAGAGGCGGGGTCAGGAGCTGAGTCTCGACCCCTGCAACCACAATCAGGTGAGTACAATTAGGTGAGTACACACGCACACACACACACACAAGTACCACCTCTACTTAAGTTACAAACTTAAGTCCTGGGAGAAGGGCATAAAAGTGCTTCAGGGAGCAATACTGTCTTCCCTAACGTCTTTCCAGTTTCTGCCACTCTCTCCTCCCTTCTCACCGTATTAATACGTTTCGTGCAGTTGGTGTTGAGGTACAACGGTGTGTTTGTCATCAATGAAATTACCAGCATATAGGATGTACGTGATACAAGAGGCGTTACCTCTCTGGATGGCAACGCTGAGAAGTTGCAGCTCCTGTAAGGACTTTGATAAGATTCAACAAGGGAAATTAATTGAGAAAGTTGCGGCACATGGTTTATGATGGGAAATTTTCTCCTGGGTTGAGAGGGTTGTATCAACGGAGAGAAACCAGACTGGGGAGTTGTTACGAGTGGTGTGCCACAAGGGTCAGTGTTGGGAACCTTGTTGTTTGATAATAAACTTAAACAACACTGATGGCGGAGTAAACAGCAATATAAACAACCTTATAGATGACATAATGAGAGGTCGTCAACAAACCTGTGATGACACTAGAAGACTAGAGAATGACCAGGTTAATATTGTTGTCACAGGTGTGGCAGATAAGCTGCAATACAGACAATACAATTGCTTTTAATCCTGAGACAAGAAAATATCTTTGTCACTTACAAGCTCAATAATATAGTTCTTTGTAAAGGTGAAAGTGAAGATTTAGGAGTTCTTGTTAGCACAAATTTAAAGTCAAGACAACAGTTCTTAAGTGTTCGCGAAGAAGCTAATAGATTTCTTGGCTTCACATCAGAAAGTATAAACAAGAGGAGTCTCAGGTTATTCTTCAAGTCTGTATCGTTGGTGAGGCCTGAGAGCTTGTTGGTCACTTCTGGTCACTGTTGGTGAGGCCTGAGAGTTTGTTGGTCACTTCTGGTCACTGTTGGTGAGGCCTGAGAGCTTGTTGGTCACTTCTGGTCACTGTTGGTGAGGCCTGAGAGTTTGTTGGTCACTTCTGGTCACTGTTGGTGAGGCCTGAGAGCTTGTTGGTCACTTCTGGTCACTGTTGGTGAGGCCTGAGAGTTTGTTGGTCACTTCTGGTCACTGTTGGTGAGGCCTGAGAGTTTGTTGGTCACTTCTGGTCACAGTTGGTGAGGCCTAAGAGCTTGTTGGTCACTTCTGGTCACTGTTGGTGAGGCCTGAGAGTTTGTTGGTCACTTCTGGTCACTGTTGGTGAGGACTGAGAGCTTGTTGGTCACTTCTGGTCACTGTTTGTGAGGCCTGAGAGCTTGTTGGTCACTTCTGGTCACTGTTGGTGAGGCCTGAGAGCTTGTTGGTCACTTCTGGTCACTGTTGGTGAGGCCTGAGAGCTTGTTGGTCACTTCTGGTCACTGTTGGTGAGGCCTGAGAGCTTGTTGGTCACTTCTGATCACTGTTGGTGAGGCCTGAAAGTTTGTTGGTCACTTCTGGTCACTGTTGGTGAGGCCTGAGAGCTTGTTGGTCACTTCTGGTCACTGTTGGTGAGACCTGAGTTTGTTGGTCACTTCTGGTCAGAGCTTGTTGGTCACTTCTGGTCACTGTTGGTGAGGTCACTTCTGTCACTGTTGGTGAGACCTGAGAGCTTGTTGGTCACTTCTGGTCACTGTTGGTGAGGCCTGAGAGCTTGTTGGTCACTTCTGGTCACTGTTGGTGAGGCCTGAGAGCTTGTTGGTCACTTCTGGTCACTGTTGGTGAGGCCTGAGAGCTTGTTGGTCACTTCTGGTCACTGTTGGTGAGGCCTGAGAGCTTGTTGGTCACTTCTGGTCACTGTTGGTGAGGCCTGAGAGCTTGTTGGTCACTTCTGGTCACTGTTGGTGAGGCCTGAGAGCTTGTTGGTCACTTCTGGTCACTGTTGGTGAGGCCTGAGAGTTTGTTGGTCACTTCTGGTCACTGTTGGTGAGGCCTGAGAGCTTGTTGGTCACTTCTGGTCACTGTTGGTGAGGCCTGAGAGTTTGTTGGTCACTTCTGGTCACTGTTGGTGAGGCCTGAGAGCTTGTTGGTCACTTCTGGTCACTGTTGGTGAGGCCTGAGAGCTTGTTGGTCACTTCTGGTCACTGTTGGTGAGGCCTGAGAGTTTGTTGGTCACTTCTGGTCACTGTTGGTGAGGCCTGAGAGCTTGTTGGTCACTTCTGGTCACTGTTGGTGAGGCCTGAGAGCTTGTTGGTCACTTCTGGTCACTGTTGGTGAGGCCTGAGAGTTTGTTGGTCACTTCTGGTCACTGTTGGTGAGGCCTGAGAGCTTGTTGGTCACTTCTGGTCACTGTTGGTGAGGCCTGAGAGCTTGTTGGTCACTTCTGGTCACTGTTGGTGAGGCCTGAGAGTTTGTTGGTCACTTCTGGTCACTGTTGGTGAGGCCTGAGAGCTTGTTGGTCACTTCTGGTCACTGTTGGTGAGGCCTGAGAGCTTGTTGGTCACTTCTGGTCACTGTTGGTGAGGCCTGAGAGCTTGTTGGTCACTTCTGGTCACTGTTGGTGAGGCATGAGAACTTGTTGGTCACTTCTGATCACTGTTGGTGAGGCCTGAGAGCTTGTTGGTCACTTCTGGTCACTGTTGGTGAGGCCTGAGAGCTTGTTGGTCACTTCTGATCACTGTTGGTGAGGCCTGAAAGTTTGTTGGTCACCTCTGGTCGCTATTGGTAAGGCCTGAAAGCTTGTTGGTCACTTCTGGTCACTGTTGGTGACGAATGAGAGCTTGTTGGTCACTTCTGACCACTGTTGGTGAGGTCTGAGAGCTTGTTGGTCACTTCTGGTCACTGTTGGTGAGGCCTGAGTGCTTGTTGGTCACTTCTGGTCACTGTTGGTGAGGCCTCAGAGCTTGTTGGTCACTTCTGGTCACAGTTGGTGAGGCCTGAGAGCTTGTTGGACACTTCTGGTCACTGTTGGTGAGGCCTGAGAGCTTGTTGGTCACTTCTGGTCACTGTTGGTGAGACCTGAGAGTTTGTTGGTCACTTCTGGTCACTGTTGGTGAGGCCTGAGAGCTTGTTGGTCACTTCTGGTCACTGTTGGTGAGGCCTGAGAGCTTGTTGGTCACTTCTGGTCACTGTTGGTGAGGCCTGAGAGCTTGTTGGTCACTTCTGGTCACTGTTGGTGAGGCCTGAGAGCTTGTTGGTCACTACTGGTCACTGTTGGTGAGACCTGAGAGCTTGTTGGTCACTTTTGGTCACTGTTTGTGAAGCCTGAGAGTTTGTTGGTCACTTCTGGTCACTGTTGGTGAGACCTGAGAGCTTGTTGGTCACTTCTGGTCACTGTTTGTGAAGCCTGAGAGTTTGTTGGTCACTTCTGGTCACTGTTGGTGAGGTCTGAGAGTTTGTTGGTCACTTCTGGTCACTGTTGGTGAGGCCTGAGAGTTTGTTGGTCACTTCTGGTCACTGTTGGTGAGACCTGAGAGCTTGTTGGTCACTTCTGGTCACTGTTGGTGAGGCCTGAGAGTTTGTTGGTCACTTCTGGTCACTGTATTACACAGTGGATGTAAATGCTCTGGCAAACGTACCAAGGAGGATGACAACGCTGATTCCATCTATCAGAAATCTTTCCTACGAGGACAGACTGAGGGCACTGTCTCTCCTACGAAGATAGACTGAGGGCACTGTCTCTCCTACGAGGATAGACTGAGGGCACTGTCTCTCCTACGAGGATAGACTGAGGGCACTGTCTCTCCTACGAGGATAGACTGAGGGCACTGTCTCTCCTACGAGGATAGACTGAGGGCACTGTCTCTCCTACGAGGATAGACTGAGGGCACTGTCTCTCCTACGAGGATAGACTGAGGGCACTGTCTCTCCTACGAGGATAGACTGAGGGCACTGTCTCTCCTACGAGGATAGACTGAGGGCACTGTCTCTCCTACGAGGATAGACTGAGGGCACTGTCTCTCCTACGAGGATAGACTGAGGGCACTGTCTTTCCTACGAGGATAGACTGAGGGCACTGTCTCTCCTACGAGGATAGACTGAGGGCACTGTCTTTCCTACGAGGACAGACTGAGGGCACTGTCTTTCCTACGAGGATAGACTGAGGGCACTGTCTTTCCTACGAGGATAGACTGAGGGCACTGTCTTTCCTACGAGGATAGACTGAGGGCACTGTCTCTCCTACGAGGATAGACTGAGGGCACTGTCTTTCCTACGAGGATAGACTGAGGGCACTGTCTCTCCTACGAGGATAGACTGAGGGCACTGTCTCTCCTACGAGGATAGACTGAGGGCACTGTCTTTCCTACGAGGATAGACTGAGGGCACTGTCTTTCCTACGAGGATAGACTGAGGGCACTGTCTCTCCTACGAGGACAGACTGAGGGCACTGTCTCTCCTACGAGGATAGACTGAGGGCACTGTCTTTCCTACGAGGATAGACTGAGGGCACTGTCTCTCCTACGAGGACAGACTGAGGGCACTGTCTCTCCTACGAGGATAGACTGAGGGCACTGTCTTTCCTACGAGGATAGACTGAGGGCACTGTCTTTCCTACGAGGATAGACTGAGGGCACTGTCTCTCCTACGAGGACAGACTGAGGGCACTGTCTCTCCTACGAGGATAGACTGAGGGCACTGTCTTTCCTACGAGGATAGACTGAGGGCACTGTCTCTCCTACGAGGATAGACTGAGGGCACTGTCTTTCCTACGAGGATAGACTGAGGGCACTGTCTTTCCTACGAGGACAGACTGAGGGCACTGTCTTTCCTACGAGGATAGACTGAGGGCACTGTCTCTCCTACGAGGATAGACTGAGGGCACTGTCTTTCCTACGAGGATAGACTGAGGGCACTGTCTTTCCTACGAGGATAGACTGAGGGCACTGTCTCTCCTACGAGGATAGACTGAGGGCACTGTCTCTCCTACGAGGATAGACTGAGGGCACTGTCTCTCCTACGAGGATAGACTGAGGGCACTGTCTCTCCTACGAGGATAGACTGAGGGCACTGTCTCTCCTACGAGGATAGACTGAGGGCATTGTCTCTCCTACGAGGACAGACTGAGGGCACTGTCTCTCCTACGAGGATAGACTGAGGGCACTGTCTCTCCTACGAGGATAGACTGAGGGCACTGTCTCTCCTACGAGGATAGACTGAGGGCACTGTCTCTCCTACGAGGATAGACTGAGGGCACTGTCTCTCCTACGAGGATAGACTGAGGGCACTGTCTCTCCTACGAGGACAGACTGAGGGCACTGTCTCTCCTACGAGGATAGACTGAGGGCACTGTCTCTCCTACGAGGATAGACTGAGGGCACTGTCTCTCCTACGAGGATAGACTGAGGGCACTGTCTCTCCTACGAGGATAGACTGAGGGCACTGTCTCTCCTACGAGGATAGACTGAGGGCACTGTCTCTCCTACGAGGACAGACTGAGGGCACTGTCTCTCCTACGAGGATAGACTGAGGGCACTGTCTCTCCTACGAGGATAGACTGAGGGCACTGTCTCTCCTACGAGGATAGACTGAGGGCACTGTCTCTCCTTCGAGGATAGACTGAGGGCACTGTCTCTCCTACGAGGATAGACTGAGGGCACTGTCTCTCCTACGAGGATAGACTGAGGGCACTGTCTCTCCTACGAGGATAGACTGAGGGCACTGTCTCTCCTACGAGGATAGACTGAGGGCACTGTCTCTCCTACGAGGATAGACTGAGGGCACTGTCTCTCCTACGAGGATAGACTGAGGGCACTGTCTCTCCTACGAGGATAGACTGAGGGCACTGTCTCTCCTACGAGGACAGACTGAGGGCACTGTCTCTCCTACGAGGATAGACTGAGGGCACTGTCTCTCCTACGAGGGTAGACTGAGGACACTGTCTCTCCTACGAGGATAGACTGAGGGCACTGTCTCTCCTACGAAGATAGACTGAAGGCACTGTCTCTCCTACGAGGATAGACTGAGGGCACTGTCTCTCCTACGAGGATAGACTGAGGGCACTGTCTCTCCTACGAGGGTAGACTGAGGACACTGTCTCTCCTACGAGGGTAGACTGAGGACACTGTCTCTCCTACGAGGGTAGACTGAGGGCACTGTCTCTCCTACGAGGACAGACTGAGGGCACTGTCTCTCCTACGAGGATAGACTGAGGGCACTGTCTCTCCTACGAGGATAGACTGAGGACACTGTCTCTCCTACGAGGATAGACTGAGGGCACTGTCTCTCCTACGAGGATAGACTGAGGACACTGTCTCTCCTACGAGGGTAGACTGAGGGCACTGTCTCTCCTACGAGGACAGACTGAGGGCACTGTCTCTCCTACGAGGACAGACTGAGGGCACTGAACCTGCACTCTCTAGAAAGACGTGAGATTAAATTAAAGGTGGATATGACTGTGGTGTATAAATGGTAGACAGTGATAAATAAAGGAGATATAAATAACGTGGTGAAAATATCTAACCAAGACAGGACTCGCACCAATGGATTTAAGCTGGAAAAAATGAGATTTGGAAAGTATATTGAGAAGTAGTGTCTTGGCAATAGAGTTGTAGATGAGTGGAACAACGAGCTAGTCAGCGTCAGTGAGGCGGGATCTTTGGACAGCTCTAAATATAGGTTGGATGGGTACATGAGTGGGTGTGAGTTAGACCTAACTAGCAAGGACCATCAAGCCTAGTGAGGTACCCTCGTTCTGATGTTCTTGTGATCAAGGTGATGACTGGAAGACATCATGGAGAGGATATCAAGATAACTCTCTCTCTCTCTCTCTCTCTCTCTCTCTCTCTCTCTCTCTCTCTCTCTCTCTCTCTCTCTCTCTCTCTCTCTCTCTCTCTCTCTCTCTCTCTCTCTCAATCATCTACCAGCCAGAAGAATGACCTTCGTGAGGCCTTTCAGGTTTGGTATAAGAACATTCGCGTGTTCCTGGCTCACAGGAATGGCTTGGAATGACCTGGAATGACCTGGAATGGGAATGACGTGTTGGGGTAACATCCGTTTTGTTATGGTAATGATGGCATTTGGGAAATGCGTTTTGTTGTTGTTAATGGTGGTCGTGGGAATGGTGGTCGTGGGAATGGTGGTCGTGGGAATGGTGGTCGTGGGAATGGTGGTCATGGGAATGGTGGTCGTGGGAATGGTGGTCGTGGGAATGGTGGTGGTGGGAATGGTGGCGGTGGGAATGGTGGTCGTGGGAATGGTGGTGGTGGGAATGGTGGTGGTGGGAATGGTGGTGGTGGGAATGGTGGTCGTGGGAATGGTGGTCGTGGGAATGGTGGCGGTGGGAATGGTGGTCGTGGGAATGGTGGTCGTGCGAATGGTGGTCGTGGGAATGGTGGTCATGGGAATGGTGGTCGTGGGAATGGTGGCGGTGGGAATGGTGGTCGTGGGAATGGTGGTCGTGGGAATGGTGGTCGTGGGAATGGTGGTCGTGGGAATGGTGGTATTGGGAATGGTGGTCGTGGGAATGGTGGTCGTGGGAATGGTGGTCGTGGGAATGGTGGTCGTGGGAATGGTGGTCGTGGGAATGGTGGTCGTGGGAATGGTGGTCGTGGGAATGGTGGTCATGGGAATGGTGGTCGTGGGAATGGTGGTCGTGGGAATGGTGTCAGCATAGTTGCTGATCCCTGTATTCCCAGTATTATATAGCATAGCAGTAGCATCATCCATGTGCTTTAGACACGAGACCCCTCGTAGGCCTGTGGCTTTGTGTGACGTCATAGGGATACACATGGGCAGTGATCTCTCTGTCCCGTCCTCACTCGGCGGCAGACCTACAGAACGTGAACAGGCTTGGCACCGGGCTCCATCTCTCATCTCAGTCTGACAATACACCTACCATCCTACAAGTGTGTCTACCTTATCCTACGATATCTCCATTCAAGAACCCCTTACGATAAATGGTGACAGCGGTGGGATTGTAATTCTGACGATTACAGCGATTTCTGGAGATAAAGTTGTCGACCAGCAAGACGGCCATTTCGTGTTACCAGTAGGCCTACCGAGGTTCACCCCATCCAGCTACCTCAAGCCAGCTACTCTACCAGCTTCTACATTATTCACTGGTCAGTCTCTTTGTATTAGTGTTACCTGCTTTTTTGCATTACTCCCGAGGGGTTGACCCGAGTTTGCAAAATAAGCCAGCTTCCAGTCTGTGGTGGGGGAGTCAGAACACCCGAGTCCAGTCCAGCCTAGCCTACTCCATCCAATTATTTTGCCTGCCAAGCCAGCTTCCACCCCTGCTGTGCTCATCGTGTGAAGTTATCAAGCCATTCTGTGTGAAGGGTTAAGATAAGCCAGCTAGCAACTAACCCAGGTGTCTTACCCCAGTACTCAGGCAAGCCACGTGACTAGTCTTCATCGCTTGTGATTCAAGTTCCAAGCATTCTGAGTGCTCCTTGTCATCCTTGTGGTGTTGTAGTATTTCGTGGGTTTCTTCTAAGCCAGCCGGCTTAGAATTATCTTCGCGGCAGTGTGGGTTTTCTCAGTGAGGCTTAGGACGTTCAACCCATAAGCCCAGCCACTCACGATCACGGGTGTCGCACCATTGCCGGTCTCAGACGCCTCGCTCAGCCATTACCCACAAACCCAACTACAGTCGGCCATTACAACTCACCTACCTCATCAGTGTTTTGGTGCATTGCTAAGGGTTGTAGCACCATATTTTAAGGACCACATAGGGGGTCAAGAGCTAGAGAGTGGCGCGCCATCTTTAAAAGCCTCCTGTGTGTTGTCTCTCGCCGATTTAAGCGCAATTCTACGATCATCTGTGCAGAGGACAGCAGCAAGACGATATAAACAATCCATCAATCTCATTTTTTTCAAGTGTTACAGCTATAATATTTTTTTTTTAGAGACATTTGCGAGTGTTGAGACATTTCTTTTGTGTTCCAGTGAATTTTTCTCTTAGTGACATTCAGTGACTCTTGATCAGACTCAGTGTTTATCATGTACTGATTGCATTAATTTCTTTTAATCTCCTTAATTCAGTGTTAATTTTCGTGCATTATTTTATATCTGTTGTGTTGTGTATCTTTTTATACACTTGAAGTAAGTACTTAGTGTTTCCTTTGTTGTGTGTGCAACATATGAGCAATATAGAACTTGTGTTTAAACTTCAGAATTCCAGTGTATTAACTCAGTAACTTTTTCACCTCATATTCTGCATCACAACTCAGTGTTGTCTGTTATTTTTTTCTTCCCAGCATTTGTGTAATTTTATTATTTTTGTTCCCTGTGTGTTGAACATTCTTGTGTTCATATTCCTTTATTCAGCCAGTGTTTAATTTGTTTTATTTCCACAGACAATAGTGCCATTTTTTAAGTCCCAGCAAGAGCTCACATTTACAAAATTTTTCACACATCAAGTTTCATTGCAAGAAAATTCTAGTACTGTGTTTATGTTGATGTTTTGTGTTCTGCATCACTGTAAGTGTTGTATTCCTTTTTGTTGTGTGTTTTTTAGCACCTATTATTTTTCATATTTTATTGAACAAATTCACTCTTAGTGCAATTTTTAAGTTCTCCTTTTAAAGTAAATTGTTCTTTTGCTTGTTGTTTAAGTGCAGTTAAGAGTTAAAGTGTTCATTCCTTGATATATTTCTTTCTTGTGTGTTATAATTTTTATTATTGCACATAGACTCATTTTGCAATAATTCTTGTGCAAATATTGTGTTGCTATTAAAGTTTTTCTTGCAGACAATTTTATGCAGTGTTGTGCAATACAGTTTATTACAGTGCAGTTTCTTATGTTCTGTTCTGTGCATAGTATTTTATTCTGTCTGTGTCATTTTATTTTTTTAATTTCAGTGAATTGTGTGTTTGTTTTAATTTTTGCACAAGTTTATTGAGTCCATTTTATTATTTTATTGTGTATTTTCCTTGTTGCATTGAAAGTAAAGACAACTCACTGTGCCATTTATTCAATTTAAAGTAAAAGTTGAGCATATTAGATTTGAGCAAAGTACAAGTTCTCTTGATTTTCAGTGTTTGTTAAGTTGCATATTATTCTTGTGTGAGTTCTTTGCTTACTGTGTAACTTGTCAATTTTTAATTACTTATGCAGAATAGTTAAGCATTTTCTTCCATTTAAGCTTATTGTGTCATTCTCTCCACTTTTCTTGACTTATGCCCTTCAGTATTTTCACTGAGAAGATGTCCCAGTCACTTTTGAACGTTCACTTAGTGTATCATTCCAGTCAAAGTCAATATGAATCAGTCCATAGTAACAATATTCCCTTACTGACTGAAAGACAATATCTAGCCCTTGAGCAATGTCTTTGTTCTCACAGCTTGTATCTGAGATTTGTTAAAGTGCTGCGAAATGTGAAGTTCAGATTAAGTTCCTATAAATCCATGAATTACTTATTAACGTAGCCGAGCGGTCAGGCACTAGTAATTCTGTCACTCCCATCTGTGTTCCACCTATACCTTCAGACTTGCAGGATAGTGTTCCGTTGCCTCAAGTGTCCGGGGACACTCAGACTGCCTTGAGTGCACAGCCTATCCCTGCAATGACTGCTAGTTCGAGTAGTAGTTTCTCCACAGGGGATGCCTTGTCAGAAAACGATTACTTGCAACTAGTAATGCCATCTCTTGTTGATGTGACATGCTGTCTGCAGAAAGACGTCTCTGTTACAGCTAGTGTTCTCACTAGAGTGTCTGTTGTTGTTCCTAATGTTCCAGATGGTGATCCCATCCTAGTTGACAGTAATCAGTGCATTGTAAGAAGTTATTTCTCGAGTAACTTTCACATGTTAACGTTTGTAAGTGTAGTTTCTTTATAGCTGATACCTCGTGTCACTGTGTGCGACTCAGTTTGAATATCAGCATTGTTCACCGTGTTCATTTCTTTTCTCCTGTGCTTGCAGTTGAGATAGTAGATTCGTTCTCCCTTGCTCATATTGCGTGTTATAGCGTTAATTTTTTCAACCGGGGGGAGTCATCCACTCCACCGAGTTTGTTCTTTCCTCCAGTAAGGAAGAACTGTTACCTTTATTCCAGAACAAACAGCCTACTGGAAGGTTAGCCAGATGGACCTTGACTATCCAAGAGTTCAATCCCACTTTTGAAAATTTACCTGGCAAGTCAAATGTAGTCGCAGATGCTTTATCGCGACACGTTAGTGTAGTTACTGCAGATCCTCCATTTACTGTCGAGGATGTCAAAAATGCCCAAAGAATAGATCCCTTGTGTTCTGGTGTGATTCGATTCCTGCTCCAGGAAGAGCTTATTCTTACTGTGAAGCCACCAGTACCCATTAGTGACTTTGTAATGAGCCAAGAATTACTGTATCGAATAGTCGAGTTGAGTACTCCTAGCAGACGAGTTAGTAATTCCACAGTCACTAGTGATTGTAGTTGTATCTTTTGTAGATACTCGTTCAGATCTCTCTCAGTCAAGGCATGTGTTAGCCATTGCAGAGGAATTCAATCCTCCCAGAGATGATAACCATTCTGCATACGTAAACCTTACCCTCGCAGAATTGGGTTTAAATGTACATAGTCTGTATAATATAGATGTCTGAGATGAATGAAATTGTCAACTGTGTGTTTTGTTATTAGCTGATCAGTTTGTCAGAAATTTTCGTGTTCACGTTCCCTCCGTATTCTGAGAATTAACAGTCTAGATTTGTGTGCACCGAATCTGCCTTTCTGTTAAACACTTCTTTGTATATAATTATTCTTCCTCAGAATCCGTAGAGTGCATGAATACAGATCGATCGATCAATTCCATCCATATTGTATAATGATTTGTTCTTATAGTTTGTAATGATTACGTTAACACCCATTACGTCAAAATCATGTTGTACCATCCATTAGTTCTAAGTTATATATGAATTTGTTATTGTATAGAATCAGCCCAGATCCGCCTGCCTGTTCAGCCTATAGTATAGTAGTGTATGTCGGGACGACATACGTAACATGACCGAGCTGTCAGCATAGTTGCTGATCCCTGTATTCCCAGTATTATATAGCATAGCAGTAGCATCATCCATGTGCTTTAGACACGAGACCCCTCGTAGGCCTGTGGCTTTGTGTGACGTCATAGGGATACACATGGGCAGTGATCCCTCTGTCCCGTCCTCACTCGGCGGCAGACCTACAGAACGTGAACAGGCTTGGCACCGGGCTCCATCTCTCATCTCAGTCTGACAATACACCTACCATCCTACAAGTGTGTCTACCTTATCCTACGATATCTCCATTCAAGAACCCCTTACGATAATGGTGGTCGTGGGAATGGTGGCGGTGGGAATGGTGGTCGTGGGAATGGTGGTCGTGGGAATGGTGGTCGTGGGAATGGTGGTGGTGGGAATGGTGGTGGTGGGAATGGTGGTCGTGGGAATGGTGGCGGTGGGAATGGTGGTCGTGGGAATGGTGGTCGTGGGAATGGTGGTCGTGGGAATGGTGGTGGTGGGAATGGTGGTCGTGGGAATGGTGGTCGTGGGAATGGTGGCGGTGGGAATGGTGGTCGTGGGAATGGTGGTCGTGCGAATGGTGGTCGTGGGAATGGTGGTCATGGGAATGGTGGTCGTGGGAATGGTGGCGGTGGGAATGGTGGTCTTGGGAATGGTGGTCGTGGGAATGGTGGTCGTGGGAATGGTGGTGGTGGGAATGGTGGTCGTGGGAATGGTGGTCATGGGAATGGTGGTCGTGGGAATGGTGGTGGTGGGAATGGTGGTCGTGGGAATGGTGGTGGTGGGAATGGTGGTGGTGGGAATGGTGGTCGTGGGAATGGTGGTCGTGGGAATGGTGGTGGTGGGAATGGTGGTCGTGGGAATGGTGGTGGTGGGAATGGTGGTCGTGGGAATGGTGGTCGTGGGAATGGTGGTGGTGGGAATGGTGGTCGTGGGAATGGTGGTTGTGGGAATGGTGGTCGTGGGAATGGTGGTCGTGGGAATGGTGGTCGTGGGAATGGTGGCGGTGGGAATGGTGGTGGTGGGAATGGTGGTCGTGGGAATGGTGGTCGTGGGAATGGTGGTCGTGGGAATGGTGGTCGTGGGAATGGTGGCGGTGGGAATGGTGGTGGTGGGAATGGTGGTCGTGGGAATGGTGGTCGTGGGAATGGTGGCGGTGGGAATGGTGGTCGTGGGAATGGTGGTCGTGGGAATGGTGGCGGTGGGAATGGTGGTCGTGGGAATGGTGGTCGTGGGAATGGTGGTGGTGGGAATGGTGGTGGTGGGAATGGTGGTCATGGGAATGGTGGTGGTGGGAATGGTGGTGGTGGGAATGGTGGTGGTGGGAATGGTGGTGGTGGGAATGGTGGTGGTGGGAATGGTGGTCGTGGGAATGGTGGTCGTGGGAATGGTGGTGGTGGGAATGGTGGTCGTGGGAATGGTGGTCGTGGGAATGGTGGTCGTGGGAATGGTGGTCGTGGGAATGGTGGTCGTGGGAATGGTGGTCGTGGGAATGGTGGTCGTGGGAATGATGGTCGTGGGAATGGTGGTCGTGGGAATGGTGGTCGTGGGAATGGTGGCGGTGGGAATGGTGGTGGTGGGAATGGTGGTCGTGGGAATGGTGGTCGTGGGAATGGTGGTCGTGGGAATGGTGGTCGTGGGAATGGTGGCGGTGGGAATGGTGGTGGTGGGAATGGTGGTCGTGGGAATGGTGGTCGTGGGAATGGTGGTGGTGGGAATGGTGGTGGTGGGAATGGTGGCGGTGGGAATGGTGGTGGTGGGAATGGTGGTCGTGGGAATGGTGGCGGTGGGAATGGTGGTCATGGGAATGGTGGTCGTGGGAATTCTGGTGGTGGGAATGGTGGTGGTGGGAATGGTGGTGGTGGGAATGGTGGTCGTGGGAATGGTGGTCGTGGGAATGGTGGTCGTGGGAATGGTGGCGGTGGGAATGGTGGTCGTGGGAATGGTGGTCGTGGGAATGGTGGTGGTGGGAATGGTGGTGGTGGGAATGGTGGTCGTGGGAATGGTGGTCGTGGGAATGGTGGTCGTGGGAATGGTGGCGGTGGGAATAGTGGTGGTGGGAATGGTGGTCGTGGAAATGGTGGCGGTGGGAATGGTGGTCATGGGAATGGTGGTCGTGGGAATGGTGGCGGTGGGAATGGTGGTGGTGGGAATGGTGGTCGTGGGAATGGTGGCGGTGGGAATGGTGGTCATGGGAATGGTGGTGGTGGGAATGGTGGTCGTGGGAATGGTGGCGGTGGGAATGGTGGTCATGGGAATGGTGGTCGTGGGAATGGTGGCGGTGGGAATGGTGGTGGTGGGAATGGTGGCGGTGGGAATGGTGGTCGTGGGAATGGTGGTCGTGGGAATGGTGGCGGTGGGAATGGTGGTCGTGGGAATGGTGGTCGTGGGAATGGTGGCGGTGGGAATGGTGGTGGTGGGAATGGTGGTGGTGGGAATGGTGGTCGTGGGAATGGTGGTCGTGGGAATGGTGGTCGTGGGAATGGTGGTCGTGGGAATGGTGGCGGTGGGAATGGTGGTCGTGGGAATGGTGGTCGTGGGAATGGTGGTGGTGGGAATGGTGGCGGTGGGAATGGTGGTCGTGGGAATGGTGGCGGTGGGAATGGTGGTGGTGATAATGGTGGTGGTGATAATGGTGGTGGTGATAATGGTGGTGGTGATAATGGTGGTGGTGATAATGGTGGTGGTGATAATGGTGGTGGTGATAATGGTGGTGGTGATGGTGATGGCAGGAATGCTGGTAGTAGTAGTACTCTCTCTGTCTCTCTCTCTCTGTCTGTCTCTCTCTCTCTTTCTCTCATTTCTTCCTTCTACACACTCTTGACCCCTCCCCCGACCCACCTATCTCTCACTCCCCCTTCCCTTCCCTCCCACCCCACTCTACCCCCCCCCCTTCCCAGTTTTCACTTAGTGTTGGGAGTGTCACGTCTATACTGCCATCTGCTTTAAGTACAGACTGAGGCAACACCATGTGCCACACGATATATATATATATATATATATATATATATATATATATATATATATATATATATATATATATATATATATATATATATATATATATATATATATATATATACACGAAACATCAACGGGGAAAGCTGAATGGTAGCTCTAGGCCTTTCGTGTTGCAATCAACACATCATTAGGAGCTTGCAATATTGCAGAGGAAGCCCGTCAACTACTACTACTACTACCACCACTACCAGCATTACCACTACCACCACTTCTCCACTTGCTTCTTCCTCTCGTGGTCCCGTCCCAGTCCTCTCCAATATACACTGGCTCCCTCACCTTCTTTGTCAGTCTGACTTGTTCGTGGTCCAAGTCGGACCGACACGTCGCCACGAGTTTCTCTCTCCTATGTGGGGAAGGGATAGTTGTGTTATAACGGAAATGTGATACGCAGCTGCTGGCGTCGTAAGCTGGTACGACATCTCGTAATGTAACGACACACTGGCGTGTCCCACCTGGAAGGGCGAAGGATCGAGCCTTCACAGCTGTGAAGAACCTCAGTTAGAACCCCTCCTACCCCCCTTCAAGGGAGGTTCCTACATGCCGGTCAGGGGCTCTTGATTCAAGGAGATGGAGCGCTTCCTTGGATCGATCCTGATTCATTTTTCCCCAGTCATGTCTGTAGGCTGTGTGGAGAGGCCAGCTAGGAAGACTGAGCTAGGAGGAAGTCAGCTAGGAAGACTGAGCTAGGAGGAGGTCAGCTAGGAAGACTGAGCTAGGAGGAGGTCAGCTAGGAAGACTGAGCTAGGAGGAGATCAGCTAGGAAGACTGAGCTAGGAGGAAGTCAGCTAGGAAGACTGAGCTAGGAGGAAGTCAGCTAGGAAGACTGAGCTAGGAGGAGGTCAGCTAGGAAGACTGAGCTAGGAGGTCAGCTAGGAAGACTGAGCTAGGAGGAGGTCAGCTAGGAAGACTGAGCTAGGAGGAGCCCAGCTAGGAAAACTGAGCTAGGAGGTCAGCTAGGAAGACTGAGCTAGGAGGTCAGCTAGGAAGACTGAGCTAGGAGAAGGTCAGCTAGGAAGAGTCTGAGGTGGAGGGAGGTCAGCCTTGAGGTCAGCACTGAGGTCAGCACTGAGGTACTCACCTTAGTAAGTAGGTTCATCATCTCAGCTGACCTCTCAGGATGTTCTGGCGGCGGCGGTTCCCTGTTGGCGACGGCAGCGTGGGCGGCGGCGGTGGCAGCCGCCACCGTGAGGGCGGGGTTGACGGGCACCATGGTCAGTGTCACTTCCTCCTGACGAAGGATTTTAGCAATCCTCTCCCTTCTGCGTATGTTCTCCATCACCTGCCCCTCCAGTACCTTCCTGGGTACGTGTTCCTTCACTAGGTACCCACGGTTACGTATCAGGGTATCTAGTTGCTCCTGGGCCTTGCACACGGTGGTATCTCCTTCTAGTTCCCCGTCCTCCGTCTCCTCCAGGGGCGCTGCTTCCCCCGGGGCCCTTAGACGGAGGGTGGGCGTCCTGGTGGCGCCCTGGGTGGTGATGGTGGGCGGGGCGGGGACCGGGAGTGGGGGTAGACTGGTGTCCGACACGGTAGATACAGCCGCTGTCACCGTGTCCGTGGGGTTGGACGCCTGGGCGTCCTTGGCGTCATTCCTGGGGACGTCCCGCCGCGTCCACAGGCGCAAGATGGCGTCTCTGATTCCACGCCAGGGGCCAGCATCCATGACACACCTGGGCCACTTCAACCCACGGCCAGGCTGGCCATGGCACTGCTTCACCGGGACCCACGATGCATAGTGGAGCCGTGAGTTTCACGGCTCCACGTGATGCCTGCTGCACTCACTGCTGCTTCCTGCACCTCACGGCTCTCCCTGCTGACTGCTGCACTGCGTCCTGGTGCACTTGTGCCTGCTGCACTGCTCCCTCGTGCACTTGTGCCTATTGCATTGCTGTCTTGTGCACTGCTCTCTGGTGCACGGCTGGTTGATGCACTGGTGTCTAGTGCACTGCTGCCTGTGGCACTGCAAGTTGTTGCATTGCTGCTTGGTGCACTGTCGCCTGATACAGTCACGGCTCTCCGTCTTGCCTTCTCAAAATCACGTCTTGTCTTAAAGCCAGGGTGCACTCTCGTGTTCCCTCACTCCCTGGTGCATTCACATGATGTTTAGTGCACTCTCGCTTTACTCTGCCGAGGTGTGCCTTTATATCTCGTTGCTAGGTGCACTGGGGATAACAGGAAAGTGCACACACAAAGGGTTGAGCACCTGCGCATCTAGTGAGAATATTTTTTGATTCTCGTTACCAGGATGATAACATTGAGCAAATACAGAAATGAAGCACCGTATGAGAGTGGCTCTTTCCTTACTCCCTTGTCCACGCACTCACTACAGGACCTCAGACGAGTCTTGAGGCACTCATGCAAGGCTGGACCTTCTTTGTAGTGCCTCTCGCTGCCTCCAAGGTGGAGGTCAAGGCAGTGTAGTGCCTCTTGTTGCCTCCACGGTGGAGGTCAGGGCAGAGACCTGAGGCTACAAGGGATCAGGAGACCTCAGAACATTTCTTAACAACGAACCACCGTTATGGTAATTTTCAACATTGTTTTAAGTTGGACCGTGGCAGCACCACTGCAAAAGAGCGCAGTAGCACCACTGGAAGTGACTGTCGACGTATCACTGGAAGCGACCGTGGCAGCACCACTGGAAGCGACCGTGGCAGCACCACTGGAAGTGACCGCGGCAGCACCACTAACATGTCTCACGCACACCAACAAAACACAAATGTTCCTAACATTTTTATATATATATATATATATATGTACACCTGTCGACAAAACACTATTAGATCAATGTAATCATCAGCACATCATGTTAGGTTAGGTAAAGTTCTCCAGGAAACAGGACAGGTGTTTACTGGTGCGAGTCTTAGTCATATGATGACCTGCAGCTGGAGCTTTTGGTCATCTGACCGAGGCCTTCCACTGGCTTACCGCTCCACCTCCTTAAAAATTACGGCCAGTTATAAAAAATTTAGTTAACGCCTCAGAGAACACTGAACACTAAGAAAGATACTGAACACTAAAGGGCACAGTTGTGGCACTGTTCTTCTGTCTCTACTTGGCACTCTTCTGAAATTTCTTCTGGGCATCTGTAAAGAAAAATTAGATCCGCATAAATACATAAATTACACCAAGATTAGAAGGTGTAAATCTATATATATAGAACAAACTAACATAGAACTTTCTTATATGTGACACTTAATTAGTCTTTAGTAATAAATTTAACCATTACATCACGAATAGTCTTCCATTAATGTGGTAAAAATAGTCTTCCATTAATACTACTGTGGTCAAAATAGTCTTCCATTAATACTACTGTGGTCAAAATAGTCTTCCATTAATACTACTGTGGTCAAAATAGTCTTCCATTAATACTACTGTGGTCAAAATAGTCTTCCATTAATACTACTGTGGTCAAAATAGTCTTCCATTAATACTACTGTGGTCAAAATAGTCTTCCATTAATACTACTGTGGTCAAAATAGTCTTCCATTAATACTACTGTGGTCAAAATAGTCTTCCATTAATACTACAGTGGTCAAAAGTCTTCCATTAATACTACTGTGGTCCAAATAGTCTTCCATTAATACTACAGTGGTCAAAATAGTCTTCCATTAATACTACTGTGGTCAAAATAGTCTTCCATTAATACTACAGTGGTTAAAATAGTCTTCCATTAATACTACAGTGGTCAAAATAGTCTTCCATTAATACTACAGTGGTCAAAATAGTCTTCCATTAATACTACAGTGGTCAAAATAGTCTTCCATTAATACTACAGTGGTCAAAACAGCTACAGCCAAAGTGCTCGTAGAAGCTGACTTAAATTAGTCATTGTGATCACAGGAAAAAAAAACTGAGATACCGACCAAAAAAATTACAATTTAAAGCTCCATTGAATACAATATTTCTAGGCAACTTGATGTGTTAGCCAAGTCCAAAATAGATTCCTAACCCATGGGGCGTCAGTGTTAATTAAAAAAAAATGACTATATTGCAGTTTGATGAAGTTTTTATAGTTACCCCTTAAACAAAATATTGACTCCATTTTTCTTATTTTTTTTCACGTAAAACTATTCTATTTAAATTTTAGTTCCTGTATGAAGAGGCTCTCCCTCCGAAAATATTTTTGGAATGATTATAGATGCCTTAATTAGGTATCCCCGAAGGGAAAACTTTAAGTGATTGCCTGGATTTTTTCCCATTTCGTTTCCCTCCTCCAATTTTTGGATTTTCCTTCGCTCATAACTCAAGAACTTCTCATCCTATTGGATTGAAATTTTCAACTCTCATAATGTGTACCGCCAGGTTGATAAGTAAGACACATGTGCAGTAGTTAAGTACATCAATACTGTGTCTAATTTATCAACTTGTTGGTTCTCTGAACCATTTATATTATTGTAGTGACCTATAGTCCTACTGTAGTGACCTATAGTCTTATTGTAGTGACCTATAGTCCTACTGTAGTGACCTATAGTCTTATTGTAGTGACCTATAATCCTACTGTAGTGACCTATAGTCCTACTGTAGTGACCTATAGTCTTATTGTAGTGACCTATAGTCCTACTGTAGTGACCTATAGTCTTATTGTAGTGACCTATAATCCTACTGTAGTGACCTATAGTCCTACTGTAGTGACCTATAGTCTTATTGTAGTGACCTATAATCCTACTGTAGTGACCTATAGTCTTATTGTAGTGACCTATAGTCTTATTGTAGTGACCTATAGTCTTATTGTAGTGACCTATAGTCCTACTGTAGTGACCTATAGTCTTATTGTAGTGACCTATAGTCCTACTGTAGTGACCTATAGTCTTATTGTAGTGACATATAGTCCTACTGTAGTGACCTATAGTCCTACTGTAGTGACCTATAGTCTTATTGTAGTGACCTATAATCCTACTGTAGTGACCTATAGTCCTACTGTAGTGACCTATAGTCTTATTGTAGTGACCTATAATCCTACTGTAGTGACCTATAGTCTTATTGTAGTGACCTATAATCCTACTGTAGTGACCTATAGTCTTATTGTAGTGACCTATAATCCTACTGTAGTGACCTATAGTCCTACTGTAGTGACCTATAGTCTTATTGTAGTGACCTATAATCCTACTGTAGTGACCTATAGTCCTACTGTAGTGACCTATAGTCTTATTGTAGTGACCTATAGTCCTACTGTAGTGACCTATAGTCTTATTGTAGTGACCTATAGTCTTATTGTAGTGACCTATAATCCTACTGTAGTGACCTATAGTCTTATTGTAGTGACCTATAGTCTTATTGTAGTGACCTATAGTCCTACTGTAGTGACCTATAGTCTTATTGTAGTGACCTATAGTCCTACTGTAGTGACCAATAGTCTTATT